>NW_024968346.1:6601-10853 GCF_019238085.1 Lagopus leucura
TCAATGGCTCTATGATCCATGAGGTCCCTTCCAACCCAACCATTCTACAGCTCTATGATCATTAAGGTCCCTCCCAATCCAACCATTCTACAGCTCTATGATCACTAAGGTCCCTTCCAACCCAACCACTCCATGGATCAATGATCTGTAAGATCCCTTCCAACCCAAACATACCATAGTTCTTTGCTCTTTAAAGACCCTTTCAGTCTAAGCCATCCCAAGATCCTACAAATGCACGGGCTGGATCCCACCAGAAACAGAAGCAGGATCTTGACCACACATCACAGCTAGAAAACCACAACACACATAGAAATCTCCCTTCAGACATCCAGGATTGGCCATTTCAGCCGAACCCGCAGCATCAGGCTGCTCAGACAGCCACACAGGAGTACCAGGCCAGGGGTTTTGCATGGAACTGGCAGGCCAGGAGCTGTGCAAACAAAGGCTGAGCCTAGAAACCTGCCCAAGTGTCAGATCGATCAGTGTGGGCTGATCCCAGCCTTTTGGGAACAAATCCCCTGCCAAAAATAGTGCCAATTCTGGCAGAAAGAAGCAGTTTCTAATCTAAGCTTTCAATATTCTTGATGTTAAAAAAAAAAAAAAGTTAAATTTCAGCATTACAGCAATAAGCAAAAGCTTCTGCATCTGCCCCATCCAGCTACTGAAAACGCTCTTAAATGAATTCCTGAGTTCAGAGCAGCCATCTGCATTTCCAACCTACGTGACACCCTCCCAGCAACGCTGCTTGGCCGTATCGTGTGTTCATTACAAACTGTTCTTCAGATATTTTTAACTAACTGTGCTTAGCTGTAAATTCATCGAGAGAAAAGCTGACATAAAAGGCCTTCATCTGAGGAATGTTTGGGTGCACAGCTAACCTAAATACGTATACGTTCCACGTATAAAATGTGAAACGCTGATAAAAAAGCCATGAAACCACGACAATGCCTTATGTGTGCAGGGATAACACGTGTAAATCCTACCTTTGGAAGATCAGCCCTTTATCAGTCAGTCCATTCCACCTTTTTTCCCATAACTTTCCATGGTTCTATTAAGAAAAGCTGTCCAAGTCATAGGGGAAGCCAAAAAGCTGTCCTCTGCCTTCGCTGCATTCTTCTTCCTCAACCCAGAACCTGTCCAGAGCAGCTTTGAGCTACAGGGCTGTGCTGCTTGGATATTTAGAATACCGTGTCTGGTTTTGGGCTCCCCAGATCCAAAACAGACAGGAATCTCCTAGAAGGGGTCCAGTGGAGGGCCATAAAGATGATACAGGGCTTGGAGCATCTCCTGGATGAGGAAAGGCTGAGTGAGCTGGGTTGTTTAGCCTGGAGAAAAGGCTGAGTGGGGATCTGGTACCCACTGTAGGGCACCTCCTTTAGCAGAGGGCTTGGAATCAATGATCTCTTGAGGTCATGTGGACTGATGGAACAGAAGTGCTCCTAAGAAATGAGATGTCCCCAGAGAGAACCTGAGCTTCACTGAGGAGCACAGCAGCATCTGCTGCTCAGCAGGACCCCCAGGCACTGCAGCCATCCCATGTGGAAGGGATGGGGTGGCTCACAGAGCCAGGATGCGGAACAAGAAATAAGAGTCTGTTTCTGGTGTCAGGAAATGAACCTATAGAATAGGAAACAAAGCCGAGGAACTTCTAAATATCATAATGCTAAGCACTAAACTCACTGCTGAAGTTAAGGAAAGCAAGGTCACCATAGATCAGAAGAAGCAGAGGAAGATGGGGAGCCAATGAGAAACAAGAGGAGCATCCTTCCCTTGCTCCATGTGGCACTGCACAAGAAAGGAAAAGCAGGGAATTAAATCAAGCTGGGGCACCTTATACCTCTAAAGGCAAAAGATAAGAATAAAAAACATGCAGATTTCCAGGAATGAAGACCACAGAGAAGAGGATTCTGCTGATTTTAAAACGTATAAAGCATGCAGTGCAGATCTGTGCCACAGCTTTGGGGTTTGGACGGGGCTGGTTAACACAACCCTGTGCTCTCACAAAGCTGAGGGCTCTCAGGCTCTTCCATCCAGCACAAAGGGCTCTTTGCAACTGAAAGGCACACTTCACTCTTGTGCAGAGGCCACTTTTGGAAACATCACATCAAACAGAGCCACGTAGGGAAGTCAGTCATGGGAGGTGAGGAAAGGAAGCACAGCCTGCTCGCCACGAGGAGCTCGGTCACTGTGAAACCAACAGTGCACAGTTGTAACTGAATGAGGACAAAAGCAGAAGTGGGCCTTTCTGGAGCCCAAGCCTCTTCCTCAGAGGCCAGGACACTATTTGCTGCTTAGAGCAGGGGAAGGAAAACAAACCCATGTAGGCTGAATAATCACGTGGTCTGCTTGCTTGTTTCCTCTTGCAGAACTGCTGAACCTTCTTACAGAGCTCAGCTTGGTCTCTGCAGGAGGGAACTGTTTTTCACATGCATGCTTTGCTGTTGAGGAAGTCCCAGTCCTCAGGTCAGCAGGCCTTCACTGGTGTGTCCTGAAGCCTGAAGAACAGCACTGTGTTCAGCATTCACCAAGCTACAACACCCAGACCACCTCCATCTTAGAACAGAAAGGCATCAGCTCAGTAAAGGGATGGACACCAAAGGGACGAATCAGTTCCTCCTGCCTTAGCGTAGCAAGGAACTCAAACAGTTTTTAACCCTACCTCCTAACTTCCCAGGTACAAAACTCTGCTATTAAGAACAGATATTTCCACTCACTTTTGGTGAATTGCCCCAAGTTTCTCCATTGAACCAGCTTGCTGCTCTGTCTTCAGTACCTAAGATGGGTCCTGGGACTCCCAGATCCTCAGGTGGAAAAGCAAGACTGTGGGAAGGATAAACCCCCAGTGAACCTCAAACTTGTGCAGGATTTCTGCTCCAGCTGGATGGGTGTAAATCTATGGGGCCCAATGGGATTTATTCCAGGGTACTCAAAGAGCTGTCTGATGTCATCATGAGATGATTCAGAGAGGTCCCAGTCTACTGGAAGAAACACATAGATGTGGCAGTTAATGACATGAGAAGGCTTGGTGGGGACAGGCTGACAGTTGGATTTGACCTTAGAAGTCTTTTCCAACCTTAATCATTCTGTGACTCTATAGAAGCTGGCAAACATTGGCCCAGTTTTCAAGAGGGGGCAAGAAAGAAGACCCTAGTAATTAATTACAGGCCTGCCAGTCTCACCTTGGTGCCTGGCAAAACACCTGGAAGACAACGCAGCCATTGGTCACAGCCAACATGGGTTCACGAGGGGAAGGTCCTGTTTAACCAATTTAGCCTTCCTACATGATGGGCTGCCCACCAAACTGACCACGGAAAGCCAGCTGATGTCATCCTTTTGGGTTTTAGCAAGGCTTCCCAGCATCCTTCTGGATAAATTGCCCGGCATACAGCTAGCCAAAAAAGTGACTTGGTGGGTGAGCAATTGGCTGATGGGTTGGGCTCAGGGTTTTGTAGTCAGTAGGGTTACGTTAAGCTGGTGGATGGGGTGGATCACTCTGCTGGGGTTCTGCAGGGCTCCATTTTTGGGACAGTTCTCTTCCATGCCTTCATCAATGACCTGGATGCAGGACTGGAAGGCATACACCAACTAAGTTTGTGTACAACAGGCAATTGAGGGTCAGGGAGGGAGGTGAGGGAGGGTCAGGTAGGGGATTAGGGAAAGGATCTGCACCAGAGGGCAGTGGGCATAGAACAGGTTCCCCAGCACGGTGGGCATGGCCCCAAAATGACAGAGCTCAGGGAGCATTTGGACAGACAAGGTTTGTGTTTTGGGTGATGCTGTGTGGAGCGACGAGTTGGACTCAAGAATCCTTGCAGTCTCACGAGTTTCTACGATGGCTTCAGAAGGGTCTGAATAGTCGGAATTGCTGGCCCACATCCAGCTGTACAGCATGAAACCAGCTCAAACTGCGTCACGCTTCAGTCACACCAACCCCACACAGAGCTGCAGGTGTTGGGCAGAACGGTTGAAAACTGAGGGAGGAAAAGCACCTGGGGGTGTTGGTTGGCAGCTGAACACGAGCCAGCAGTAGCTGAGTACTGGGTAGTACTCAGCTGGGTAGCTGAGAAGGCCAATGGCATCTTGGCTTGTATCAGCAACAGTGTGGCCAGCAGGACTGGGAAAGAACTGCTTCTCCTGTAGTTGGTGCTGGTGAGCCCAGCCTTCAAGCACTGCATTGCATAGGCAACCCTACATCTCTTCATGGCAACCCTACAGCTCCACCATGGCAACCCTACAGCTCCATCACCGCAAC
>NW_024968346.1:10863-15004 GCF_019238085.1 Lagopus leucura
CTCTTCATGGCAACCCTACAGCTCTTCATGGCAACCCTACAGCTCCACCATGGCAACCCTACAACTCCACCATGGCAACCCTACAGCTTTGGGTCTCTCTCAACAAGAAGGATCGTAAACACAAGTTGCTCAATCAAAGCAACGAGGCTGGTGGAGGTATTAGAAAATAAGATATGAGGATCAGATGAGAAGGTTGGAGCTGTTCAGTTTGAAAAAGAGTAGGCTGAGACCTCATCTCTCTACAACTGCCTGAAAGGAGTTTATAATGAGATGAGGCCTCATCTCATGATGAGGAGATGAGGAGTATATAATGAGTGCCTGCCTCTCCTCTCGGGATACAGGTGAAAGGACGTGAGGAAATGGCCTCAAGTCGTGCCAAGGGAGGTTCAGAGTGGACATCAGGAAGAATTTGCTCACAAATTGGGTGCAGAGGGCAGCAGGGTGGATCTCATACCTGGGGGCACTGAAGAGACAGGTGGACATGGCACTAAGGGACACACTAAGAGCCATGGTTTAGTGACAGTCTGGAAAGCAGTAGGAGAAAGGCTGGATTTGAGCTGCAGGCTCAGATCCACATCTTGCACTCACTGACGTGGGAGCACTTTGTGGAGGGCTTCAGCCACCAAACACAAAGCAATTAAGAAGCACGAAGGACTGGACAACAACCAGTTATTCAGAATGAACTTGAATTTCCTACATTTTAATAACAGCGCTCCTTTCTGACAACTTGCCATTCCTTCACCTAACCTCACATCACAGAAAACCTCATTCCTGCCATCTACCAACATTCACTGCTGGTCCCCATGCCTGCATTTCCAATTTCATAAAACTGGGTACATCCTCAGCAATGCAAGGATGTTGTAGAGATTAACAGCTGTGAACAGCTTAAAATAATCTTTCCTTAACTGGGTATTTCCTCAGCGAGCTGCTATCCACCACCAGCAGCCTGTCTTTATTTGTAGTAGAGGCAAAATTGGCCTGAGATACCAAGGGGCCACTGACAGACGTGGACGTATCCAAAACAATCTCTGTTACATCGCTGCTCAAGTTTCACTTTCCTTCCTCGAACAACAAGGAGAAAGAAAAAAAAAAGCTAAATCAGAATGATGGTGAACACGTCGAGGTTTGCCTTCCTGTTGTTTCAAAACAATTGAAATTTACACTATAAGAGATGGAAACAGGTTGCCCAAGGAGGCTGTGGATGCTCCATCCCTGGAGACGGTCAAGACCAGGCTGGATGTGGCTCTGGGCAGCCTGGGCTGGTATTAAATGTGGAGGTTGGTGGCCCTGCCCATTGCAGGGGTTGAAACTGGATGATCATTGTGGTCCTTTTCAAGCCAGTCCATTCTATGATTCATTCTATGATGCTTGTCCAGTCCACAGATTGCCCTCAGCAGTGCAAAAGGCAACAAGAAAGAGCACAGGAGCGGGGTGGTCCTACAGATGGGTGCTGAGCAAGAGGAGCTCTGGCAATCCTGCAGCAGGATTAAGGCTGTCCATAAACTCACCTCTCACCCTGCAGGGCACTCCAGGCAATACGTCTCCTCTACCTCCCCCTGCCTTGTGGGCAAGAAGGATGACACGCACACCTCTGAGGAGCCACATCTCATTAGTCTGGTCATTCTACACAGGAACAGATGGTGAAATGTTTCCAGCTACCATCTTTCTATTGGGTTATTAAAATAAACTGATGGGTAGATAAGAGCAGGACAAGGGAAAACGGTTTGGAGTTGGAGGAGGGAAGATTGAGGTTGGATGTGAGGGGGAAGTTGTTTGCTATGGGAGTGGTGAGGTGGTGGAACAGCTGCCCAGAGAGGCTGTGATGCCCCGTCCATGCATGGAGGTGTTGGAGGCCAGGTTGGATGGGGCCCTGGGCAGCTTGGGCTGCTGTGAAATGGGGAGGTTGGTGGCCCTGCATGCAGCAGGAGGGTTGGAGCATCATTATCACAGAATCTCAGAATGGCCCGGGTTGGAAGGGACCTCATGGATCAATGAATCTCCAACCCCCTGCCACATGCAGGGCCACCAACCTCCACACTGAATGCTAAACCAGGCTGCCCAGGGCCCCATCCAACCTGCCCTTGAACACCACCAAGGACGGGGCATCCACAGCCTCTCAGGGCAGCCTGTTCCAGCACCTCACCACTCTCTGGGTAAAGAATTTCCCCCTGATGTCCCACCTCAATCTCCCCTCCCTCAACTTCAAACCATTTCCCCTCATCCTACACATATCAACCCTTTCCAAGAGTTGATTCCCCTCCTGTTTGTAGGCTCCCTTTAGGTACTGAAAGGCTGCTTTCCAACTCAAACCGTTCTGTGACTCCGTGTTAAGGGTGGCTATCAGACACCTGCAGACGCTGTGCTTACAGTTAAGATGAGAGTCCAACACCTGCAGCGTGCCTTGGTCCTGACATCCACATCACAGGTGCTGGTGACCCTACAGACATCTGAAGGCCCTCCACAAAAGGCCGACGTCGTTTCTGAGCTGCAGTGCCCAACCGTGGGGAAAAGGCCAAGGATTTCAGGAGACGAGTTCTCTCTAACCATGCAATGCCATTTCTGAAGATGAGCTGCTGTAGAATTAAGCTGTCACTCAAAATCTCTCTATTTGCCAACACTACACTGGAGGAATTTTTTAATATTTAGAAGGTATGCAGAGGCTTCAGACACGACCCAGCACAACACACAGAGCAACCCGTGACAGCACAGATTCTGGGGTAGATGATTAACAACGTGAAGAAAAGCAGAGTCCTCTAACTGTGCGTGTTCTGAAGTCATGGAACCACAGAACAGAACCACAGAATCACCTTCAAGGCTGGAAAGAGAGACCCTGAAGGCTGGAAAGAGATTGAGTGAGTGTTGGGTCCTGCACATCTGCATTATTTTGTCTGGCATTATTGCTGTACCATTGGCTGAGCTGCCCTGAGCTCTGCTATCTGCACGTGGGCACGTGCACAGCACACCAATCTCCTACCTTCCAGGATGCTCTCCATACAACAAGATGAGCAAAAACAGCCATTGGAGGACCAGAAATGAGCGCTGGCATCTCCTCCTGGAAACTGGGAGGAAATGACCAAGATTTACAGGCTCCTTATTTAAGCTTATTTAAGCCTGTTCCTGATAAAATAAAAGACTGAACGTTTTCCTCTTAGTAACTAAGTGGAAACACATGGAAGTGCTGAGAGCAATACATTATCCTGCCAGGGACATGGTTTAGTGGGAGCTATTGGGAATAGGTGAATGGTTGGACTGGATGATCTTTTAGGTCTTTTCCAACCTTGGTGATTCTATGATTCTATGATTCCATGTTTCCAAAGAGAGAATGTTCCTGAGTCCTTCTCTAGTGAAAACACAAAGGAAAAGTGTCACATCAGCACTGTGCCACAGGTGGGGATCCTCTCTGGGTCTCACATCCTTCAGCCTCTCCAGACTCACCAGGCACGGATTCCTGAAATGAACTGGCTTCTATGAGGCTTTCACTCTGCTTTGTAATATGAAATTCCCTTTCTTTTGTCTCTCTGTAAGCGTGAACAGTATTTTTTTTGTGAAAGGAGAGGTTTCCTCTGATTGTAGAATTGATAAAGAGGTTCAGAACACACCTGTGAGTCGGATGACAACAGATCACTGGTGCTAGACAGCATTCAAAGAGCTCTACAGCTTTAAAACACAGCTGCTAAACAACTACTGCAGGGAATCAAAGCCACCGTTTAACCTGGTGAACTTCAAGTCCAATGTGACTACAGAAAGTTTGCTTAAAGCAAACTGTTATGCAATTTGTGAACACACAGCTGGAAATGTACAGACGGACAAGGACAGATCGATGGTTCACCTGAAATCCCCAACAGGGATTCTGCCTGTTTGATAGATATTAAAGGAAAGCAGGAAGGTTGGAACAAAGCACTAAGATCATCAAGTCCAACTCCAGCCCATCCCACTGTGACCCCACATGTCACGTCCCCATGGTTCTGGAACAGAGGACCCCCCCCAGCTGCCCTGTGCCAGCACTGACTGCTCTGGGAAGAATCACACAGAACCACAGGATGGTTTGGGTTGGAAGGGAGCTCAAGGATCACGAAGATCCAACCCCTCCACCAATGCAGGGCCACCAACCTCCCCATTTCACAGCAGCCCAGGCTGCCCA
>NW_024968347.1:0-523 GCF_019238085.1 Lagopus leucura
CAGCACCATTCAAGCACATCCCAGCACATCCCACACCATTACAGAACATACCAGCACATCCCACACCATTCCAGCACATTCCAGCCCCATCCTTGCACATTCCCACACCATCCCAGCACATTCCAGCACATCCCAGCACATGCCAGCACCACTCCACAACATCCCAGCAAGTCCAAGCACAGTCCCAGCACATCACAGCAAATCCCAGCCACATCCCACACATCCCATACTATTCCTCACGATCCCAGCACCTCCCATCCCCATCACACACCATCCCACACCATCACAGAACATCCCAGCACCATCCCATAACTCCCCAGCATGTCCAAGGATGATCCCAGCACATCCCAGCACATCTCATCCCAGCCGCTGCATCCCACAACATCCCAACACTTTGCAGCACAACCCAGCACCAGCCCACCACATCCCAGCCCCATCCCAGCACCATCACACAACATCCCAGCACCAGCCCACCACTTCACAGCAAATCCCAGCACCATCCCACAACTTCTTAGCACCATCC
>NW_024968347.1:623-974 GCF_019238085.1 Lagopus leucura
CATCCCAGTACATCCCAGGTCCATCCCAGCACCATCCCAGTACATCCTAGCATATTTCAGTGAATCCCAGCATCATCCCAGTACATCCCAGCAACATCCCACCCCCATCCCAGCACATCACTGCCACATCACATCACGTCCCAGCCCCATCCCACACCATCTCACGCCATCACAGAACATCCCAGACCATCCCAGCACATTCCAGCCCCACCCCAGCACATCCAGCACATCCAAGCCCCATCCCAGACCATCCCAGTACGTCCCAGCACATCCCACCACCATCCCACCACCATCCCACTACCATCCCATCACAATCCCACACCATCCCAGTACATCAAAAGACATTCCCAC
>NW_024968347.1:1074-2295 GCF_019238085.1 Lagopus leucura
TTCCCACACCATCCCAGCACAACCCAGAACCTTCCGACACCTTCCCAGCTCATTCCAGCACATCCCACCACATCCCAGCATTATCCCACGTCATCCCTGCACAACCCAGCACCACTCCGGAACATCCCAGCCCCATCCCAGCACACACCAGCACCATCCCACAACATCCCAGCCCGTCTCAGCCCAACCCAGCACCAGCCCACCACATCCCAGCCCCATCCCAGCACATCCCAGGACATCCCAGCACCAGCCCACAGCATCCCAGCACATCTGAAATCCATCCCACACTTTCCAAACACCATCCCAGAACATCCCAGCACATCCCACCACAATTCCAACACATCACAGCACATCCAAGCATCATCACACACCATCCCTCCACAACCCAGTACCATCCCAGCACATCCCAGCACCATCCCAGCACAATCCCAGCACATCCCAGCATGTCCGACACCGTTACAGAACATCCCATCGCATCCCAGCCCATCCCTGCCCCATCTGAGCACCATTCAAGCACAGGTCCCACACCATTACAGAACATCCCAGCACCATCCCAGCACCTTCCCACACCATGCCACACCATGCCATCACAACATAGCACATCCCAGCCCCATCCCAGCACTTCCCAGCACAACTGAGCCCCATCCCAGCACATCCCAGCCTCATCCCAGCACATCCCAGCAACATCCCAGCACATCCCTGCCAACCCCAGAACCATCCAAGCACATCTTATCCCTGCTGCTGCATCCCAGAACATCCCACCACTTTGCAGCACATCCTACCACCATCCCACAACATCCCAGCACATCCCAGCATGATTCCACAACATCCCAGCCCCTCCCAGCCCCTTCCCAGTGTAACCCAGCACGTCCCACACAATTCAACACATTCCAGCACCATCCCAGCACACCCCAGCCCACCACATCCCAGCCTCAACCCAGCACCAGCCCACCGCATCCCAGCATATCCCAGAACCATCCCACACTTTCCAACACATCCCAGAGCATCCCAGCACATCCCACAACAATCCCAACACATCACAGCACATCCCAGCATCATCACACACCATCCCAGGACATCCCAGCACGTCCCACATTGTTACAGAACATCCCAGTACATCCCAGCACATCCCTGCTCCATCCCAGCACGTGCCATTCCCATCCCAGCACATCCAAGCACCATCTCAGCACCATTCCAGCACATCCCACACCATGACAGAAC
>NW_024968347.1:2395-3397 GCF_019238085.1 Lagopus leucura
AAGCACATCCCAGCACAGCCCAGGTCCATCCCAGCACCATCCCAGTATATCCCCGCAACATCCCAGCACAACTGCCACATCACATCACGTCCCAGCTCCATCCCACACCATTTCATGCCATCACAGAACATCCCAGACCATCCCAGCACATTCCAGCCCCATCCCAGCACACCCAGCACATCCAAGCCCCATCCCAGACCATCCCAGTACGTCCCAGCACATCCCACCACCATCCCATCACAATCCCACACCATCCCAGCACATCCCAAGACATTCCCACACCATCCAAGCAAATGCCAGAACATCCCAGTTCCATGCCAGCCCCATCCCAGTACATCCCAGCTCATCCCACCCCATCCCAGCAACATCCCAGGCCAATCCTAGCACATCCCAGTACATCCCAGCCCCATCCCAGCACATCGTGCACTATTCCATACCTTCCCTGCACATCCAGCCCCATCCCAGCACCATCGCAGGACATCCCAGCACCAGCCCACCGCTTCACAGCAAATCCCAGAACCATCCCACACCTTCCCAGCACCATCCCAGAACATCCTACACCATCCCAGCACATCCCATCACCTTCCCAGCACAACCCAGAACCTTCCGACACCTTCACAGCTCATTCCAGCACATCCCAGCACCATCCCACGTCATCCCAGCACAACCCAGCATCACTCCAGAACATGCCAGCACCATCCATCCCCATCCCAGTACAACCCAGACATCCCATACTATTCCACACCATCCCAGCACCATTCCAGCACCTCCCAGCCCCATCACACATCCTCCACACCATCACAGCACAACCCAGCACCATCCCAGCTGCATCCCACACCATCCCAGGACATTGCAGCACCATCCCACAACATCCCAGCCCGTCCCAGCCCCATCCCAGCACAACCCAGCACGTTCCACACAACTCCATACCATCCCAGCACGTCCCAGACACATCCCAGCCCCATCCTAGCCCCATCCCAGCCCCATCCCAGAACATCCCAG
>NW_024968348.1:0-1436 GCF_019238085.1 Lagopus leucura
TTGGGTTGGAAGGGTCCTTAAAGATCACAGAACCATCAGATGGGTTGGAGTTGGGTTGGAAGGGTCCTTAAAGATCACCGAACCGCGAGATCGCATCACCGCTGGTTTGAAAGGGGAGCTCAGAACCCCTCGCAGCCCTGGGTGCCTCCGGGGCCGGGCGTCGTTTTGGGGCTTTTCCCTCTGGGGAGCAGCGCACCTTTTTAGGGGCGACGGGCGTTTTGGGTTCCTGCTTCTGCCTCTCCTTGTCCTGCACGCCCGGCGGCGGCGCGTTCTGCTCGGGGGGTCTGATGACGGGCCGCCCGCCCTCCATGGGCTTCATCTCCGTTCCTGCAACAACGGCGGCCCCGTGAGCGGCGGTCCCACGCGATTCCCTGCGCCCGGCCGGAGCCGGGGGTCTGCGCACTCACTCTGCGGGATGTGGGCGGGGGGTTTGATGCTCTCGGGGTGTTTCGGGGGGTCCTGCCTCAAAGGGGGGCTGAAGGTTTCGTTCCGGATGACGGGAGAATGCATCTTCTCCTCCTTCACCACCATGGGCTGCGATTGCACGACGGAGGCGGATCGCATCTCCTGCCACGGAGCAGAGCGGGGATGGAGGGGGGGGGGGATGGGGAGGGGGGTCAGGCACTGCGCGGCCCCCTGCGGCAGCGACCCCCCGCCCGGCCCCCAGCACGCCGACGTGGCTGCGCGGCTCTGCGTCCCGGGCCGGGGCCTCGGCGCCCGTTTTCCTTTACCTGTTTTTTTGGCTGGATGTTTTGTTGAGGTGGCGACTGGTGAACCAAGCCCTGGAACGGCGGCATCTGTGGGGAATGCATCATGAGAGGGGAAGGGGCTTCCCGCAAGTGACCTGCAACAGTTCGGCACCAGTCAGTCAATGCTGTTCGGCGACGCCGCGTCGCGACACGCACCGCCCTATTGCGACACACGGCGCCCTATCGCGACACACAGCGCCGTAATGGGATACGCACTGCCCTATCACACTGCCCTGTCGTGACACACAGCGCCCTATCGCGACACACAGCGCCCTATCGCGACACACAGCGCCGTAATGGGATACGCACTGCCCTATCACACTGCCCTGTCGTGACACACAGCGCCATATCGCGACACACAGCGCCCTATCGCGACACGCAGCGCCGTAATGGGATACACACTGCCCTATCACACCGCCCGGTCACGACACACAGCGCCACATCGCGACACACAGCGTCGTATCGCGACACACAGCGCCCCATCGCGACACACAGTGCCGTATCGCGACACACAGCGCCGTACTGGGATACGCACTGCCCTATTACACCGCCCTGTTGCGACACACAGCACCGTACTGGGATACACACTGCCCTATCACACTGCCCGGTCACGACACACTGCGCTGTATCATGACACACAGCGCCCTATTGGGATACACACTGCCCTATCACACCGCCCTGTCACGA
>NW_024968349.1:0-6156 GCF_019238085.1 Lagopus leucura
CCCCCCCCCCATCAGACAACGGTTACCGCTCCTCCCCCGCTTCTCCTCACCGGTACTCGAACTCTTCGTCGTCATACTTGTCGGAGTAGTAGATCTGCTTGTGCGCCATGCTGCCCGCGGTCCGCCCCTTTCCCGGCAGCCCCCGCCGCGCCCCTCTCCTCAGCTCCCGGCGGCCGTTGGTTTTTCCCCCTCCCCCCAACGGTGCTTTCAAACACCGCCGCCCCGCGCGCTCATTGGTCCGCTCCGCAAAGGCGGGACGAGCGATTCGGAAGCTGATTGGTCGACGGTCGAGCGGATACGCCCCTTCCGCTCAGGCTCGGGCGCCGCCTTCCGGTGGCCCGCCGGTTCGCGCGTCACGTGACGGGGGCGCGGTGAGGCCGCGGTGGAGGGGCGTGGGCCGGAAGTGAGTGGCGGCGTGGCGGGGGGAGGGCGCTCGGTGCGGGGCGCTGCGGCCGCCGGGACCGGAGGAGACCGGCGCGTAGACCCATGGTGCCCCGGTGAGCGTGCGGGTCGTCCTAGGATGGGTTGGGCCTCGTGCGGTGCTGCGGTGCGGCCTGCACGGCCTGCGGGAGCGGCCCGGGCCTTGAGGGGCTGCCGGTGGTTCCGTAGGCCCCGGGCTCGGCGGGGTGGGCCGGGCTTTGAGCTGCTGCGGAGCTTCCGGGGCTGCTGGGCTGAACCCGACCCGCTCGTCCCCACGCATGGTGGGGTGATGGGAGTCACCGAGCGGGGAAGCGGTGGCGTCGGGCTGCCCGTTCCCGGTGTTACCGGGGCCGGGCGCTGCCGGTGGTTGTGGGGGAATCGCTGATCGCCTCCGTGCTGCTCGGAGGTCCCGGAGCTCCCGGTGCCATGGTGGGGGTGTGTGTGAGGTCTGTCTGTCGGTGTGTCACCGTTGCCGGTTCCCGGAGCTGACAGCAACCGGGGAGCTCAGAATGGGGACGGACCGACCCCGATTGGGGCAGAGCACCGGCCGTGCTCGTGTGCAACCTCCTTTGAAGGGACAGGTAACCGGGACAGAGCTGGCTGAGGTGGAAGTGCCCCATTCCAGACCATTGTCCTCACACAGCAGCATTGCTGTGTCCGTGTGTCCATCCGGCCTGGGCCGTTCCCAGATCTCCAGGTCACTGGGTGTCCCTCACGGGCTGAGGAAACGTGGCCCCGCTCCTTCCTGTAGGATTAAAGCTGTGCAAAGGGCAGATTTCTCAGTGCTTTGCCCGCTCTGGAGCTCTGCACGGTTCAGCTGAGGCACTGCCACAACAAAGATCGAGGAACGAGTGGCTCTGCAACCCCGCCACGGGCTTCTGGAGGATGGGGAGAGCCCAAAGCAGCACCCTTGGGCGTCAGGGGTGCTGAGGAGGCCGTGCTGAGGTCAGGTTGTGGCCCTGCTGACGCTGCAGCCTCACCGTGAGGCCCTGTGCTGCCCTGTGCCTCTCCAGCCTGGCTGTTTTATGGCCGTACACCGTCGCCGTTCAAACCCAGCCCTTTCTCCTCCTGCTGGCTTTTGGCACAGTGCTGTTCTCCTTTCCCTGCCTCTAACCTCGGCCCCAGAGTCCAAAGGGCCTCGTCATTTCTGCGCTTCCTCTGCAGTGAGTGATCTGCAATTGCTGCCTGCCTGGCCCTGCCCAGGACGGGGCTGCGGCGGCCAAACGGCCCCTCTTATCTCACTGCCCCCCGGGCTAATCCCATTAGCGCCCGCCTGGGCTCCGGCGCTGGCTTTGCAGGCCCCAGATAAGGACGTATGATTGCTGCAAGGAAGTAAATCGTGTTTGTTGTCCTGTTCTGCTTGGCTGGCCCGGCCCCAAACGGCTCCGTGGTGAGGGTGGGAGCGGCGCAGGGCTGGCTGGGGAGGGCAGGGGCGCTCATTGTGCTCCTGCTTTGCTCGCTGTGTTTTCCTTTCACCGCTGCCCTTCTCCCAGAGCTTCCTGCCCCTCCTGGCTCTGCTCACGTCTGCCCTTCCGTGGCCCCTTTCCACCGTTCCTTCCTAACACCAGGATCCGTTTCACACGCTCCTATGGCCACATCCTGGCTCCTCCCTGGGGACTTTGTGCGTCCTTTTGCAGTAGGTGCCAGCCTGGGGGGCGGTGTGGGCAGGAATGGGGCACTCCTCCATGTCTCAGCACTTCTTCTCCCTCTCCTTTTGTGCCCTCTATTTTTGGGTCCTGACAGCTACAGGGCAGAGCGTTTATTTGAGGTCACAGAGTGACCGTAAACGAGGTCCTTTTGCTTCGGGGGCACTGCCAACAGTTGGCTGCCGACACCATTTGCCTGCAGGCAAGATGTGAGCAGAGCCAACCTCGTCCCCCCCATCTTGTCCCCGTGCTCCCAGAGCATCCCGGCACCATCCTTCCCATGACAGGGCCGTCGAGGAGGAGGTTTCCCCGGGTCTCTCTCTGCCCCCCCATCTGCCTGCGGTCAGTGAGAAGCAGCTCTGCCTGCAGCAGGGCTGGCTAACTCGCTGTTTGTCCCTGAACCGCAGGTCGGGCTGCCAGACCAGAGGGGCTGAATGTTTGTTCCCTGCCCTCCGCCGGCGATGGAGTACGTGGTAAGGCCGGCCAGCGCTCGGGACTTCGGTGGAAGGGCTAGGTGGCTTCGGTGGCGGATCCTGCCTCCCTTCCCCCTTCACCACCGGGGCCCAGCCTCAATTCCAGGCCTCCCCTATTCCAACAAGGCTGCTGGGAAGTTCAGAGAGGTTGCACACAGACGCCGTGTGACGTTGTAGTGGTGTTTAGGGGAAAATCCAGCTCGTGGCTGGCTCTCGGCCTTTCTCTTTGCTCTCCCCGCCGTGCTGCAGGAGGACAGGGCACGGCAAGGGCTCCGTCTGCCCGTGTTGGGATTCGGGGGTCTCCTGCCCTCCGTGTGCCGACAAGCTGCGTACGTGTGGCAGCCCCTGTGCCTGCCTGCGCCTCGCCGTGACTTCTTGCCAAACCGCTCGTGTGTTCCAGCTCTCTGACTCAGCTCCTGCTTTGTGTTTCCTGGGAGGACGGCAGGGCTGCGAGCAGAGCCCGGGGAAACGCAGGATCCTCCAAAGCAGAGCGCTGGGCACAGCTTTCAATTTGCTGTGCTGCATCCCCACTCCGCTCCTCATCCCCTGGGCTGTGCACGAGGTCACCTGGAAGCACGCAGTGTCCCCCTGTCCTGCACATAGCAGGATCTGGCCGAGCCCCGGCTTCCAGTCGTGAGGAGCCGCTCTGCTGCAGGGCTGGGAGCGTTTTGCCAGCCGGTCTGGCGAGAGGAAAGGCTGCTGGGTGCTGCTCGGGGGCTGCAGGACCCGATTCCGTGGGGCTGCGCACGTCTCGGTTTGCCTTCGGTGCTCTGTGGCCCCTGGGCAGGAGGCTGTGATTCCTGAGGTGGGCTTTGGGGCTGTGGCAGTTGGGTCTGGGAGCGGTGAGCTGCCGATGCTGGTGGGGATGTGAGTGCGCTGTCTGGCCTCGGCCTCGATGCCGGAGGTTCTGATAAAATCAAGAGTTCTTCTGTATGGTAGAAATGGAGATCTGTGAGAAGCTGGCACAGCTTGGGGCGCTGCGTGTGCCGGGAATTGCTGCTCCCTGCCCTGCTGCCTGTCTGGGCTGGGTCAAAAAGACCCTTTGCCCCTTTTCCAGCTCTCCTCAAGCAGCAGCCAGCCTCTGTTTGCAGACGCCTGCAGCCTTTCTGCAGTGGGTACTGTGCCAGGTGGGACCCCCAGCCCCACATCCGCAAGCCAGTCGGGTCCCTGGGGGCAAACCCCGCTGCCTTGAGCCTCCCTGACGCCGCCCAGCAGAGCAGGGCTGGCGGGTCCCTGCTTCCTGGCTCCCCGGCCCCGGGTTTCCTGCCTTTCTTCGGAGCCATCTTGCTGCAGGCCATGGGAAGGTCATGGCACTGAGCGGCCGCGGGGCCCCCGGGGGGGACGGAGCGCTTCGTGGGACGGCTCCTGCGGCACCGAGGTGGGGGCTGGCAGGCTGTGGGACCCGCTGGCATCGGAGCCCCGCACCGTGTGGGATCCCAGCTATTCCAGGCTGTTCCCTGCCTCCGTTTCCCTGTCTCTGGGGCTGCGTGCCGACGGTTGGGAAGCAGGACGGCAGGTTTCGCTCCTGTGCTGGGGCTGAGCGGGGTGAGCGCTTCCCTTGGGCTGGATTTCTCTGGTTTCAGCTCGGTGGAGGAGTGCCCTGGCCCACACAGAGGGCGCCTGGCGTGGGTCAGAGGGACCCGGAGACCCCGGGGGGGAGGGAAGGAGGGGGAGAAGAGGAGAATCATGAAACAGCTTGGGTTGGAAGGGGCTTTAAAGACCGTCTTATTCCAACGCCGAGAGGCTGGAGGGAGATTTCTGAGCTCCCCCATTGGCGTGCCGGTTTGCGTCAGGTGGGGAAGAAGGGGCAGAGGGCAGATTTGCCCCGGTGCCCCCCCACCACAAAACGGGGCTTTTGCCCAGCTCTGGAAATGGGGCAGATTTGCCCTGGCGCCAGCCGCACGCTCTGGCTTTTCCCCAGCTCCCGCTAGCTCCGCCTGTGACCTTGATTTTTCTGCTCCAGATCCTCGCTGGGTCCCCACCCCTCCTTACGAGCCCCTCCTGCGCTGCCTCCCCATCCCCGCGGAGCAGAGCACAGCCGGCTCCTCCGCCTGTGAGTCAGCACAGCCCTTCCGATCAGCGGCAGCCCCTTCTCTCCTCCGGGAGGAGCCGGCGTGCGGGAAGCGGCAGCCATCGGCGGCTCCGTGCCGCAGCCCCGCGCTGAGCCCGGCTTCTCCCTCGCTGCGCCCACCTGTATCCTCCTCCCGGCTGTCTTCCTCCTCCTCTGCCAGCCTGGAGCCGAGCTGGACGTCCCTGCATCCCGAGGCTTGCTGGCATCGCGTTTCCCCCCGGCGATCCCGGAGAGCCAACGGCAGCTGCCCGCCGCCGGCACGTGGCTCGCGTAGCGCCGGCCGCCACAGAAGGACCTTGTTTGCTCCTGGACCGTGCTCTGAGCAGGGCTGGGCTGGGCTCGGATGTGCTCTGTGGCTGCCTTGTCTCAGGGCTTTAAATATTCATGCTTTTGATTTCCTCTGAGCTGCTGGCAACCGCTTGCGAGCGCAGGGGCCAGAGCGAGCCGGCAGGGGCGGAGGGGCAGCGCTTCGGGACCTCGTCTGTGGGGCACGGGGGGCTGTGCTGAGCCCCTGCTGAAGACAATGGGATTCGTCGTGGGTCCGGTTCAGGAGCGGCGTGGGGCAGTGGGGCTTGAGGACCTCCCAGCTGCGTGCTGAGCCCCCTCACCGGCCGCTCCGTGCGGCCCCGGGCTGTAACCACAGCCTCGCTTCCTCCCCTCTGCACCCGGAGCGGGGGTTGCTCTCCATCCGCCCGGATTGCTGACGCTGGTTGCTATCGATCGGCTTTTGACGGCGTGGAGCTGGGCAGCCCCTGCTGCGTTTTCTCCTCGTGAGCCATGCGGGGCTGCTGGGCACCGGGCACGGAGCTCGGCCTCAATCGGAGCCTGGGGGAGGATTCCAGGAGGCTGTAGGCGCTCAGACGCTCCGTGGGGTCGCAGTGAGGGGTGGGCATGCGCCAGCCCTTCTCGCCTCTCTCTCTCCGCGATGGATCTCCTGCAGAAGAGCAAATACAGCCACCTGAGGAACGAGTCTGTCTCCTCCCTGGAGGAGGCAGTGGGAGCCTTGGGGACCCCGGCGTCCCCGGTGGAATCCCTGGCAGGCACGCGGTCTCTGCCTGGCTCCCTGTCGTCCTCCTCCCTCAGCCCCATGCTGCCTCTCGGGGAGCTCTCATCCGAGTCGGAGGACAGCCCCACCACCCTCTGCTCTTTCTTCCCCAAAATGGCCAACCTGAAGCTCTCGAACCCCGCCAACCTGCTCAGCTTACGGGGCTCATCGGCTGGCAGCCTCAAAGATGCCGGGAGCTCGGGGCAACCCGTCCTCACCGGGACGCTCACACCGGCACCGGGGGGAACAACCGGCCCAGACTCAGCAGGACCTGTCACTGTCTGTTCCCAGGATATGAACAAGCTGAGCTGTGCCAAGAGGACGCGGGTGGAAGGCGGCCAGCTGGGTGGTGATGAATGGACCCGCCACGGCAGCTTTGTCAATAAGCCCACGCGTGGCTGGCTGCACCCGGATGACAAGGTCATGGGTCCTGGGGTCTCCTACCACGTCAGGGTGAGTGCTGGGGCATCTCTGAGGGGTGGGAGCGGGTTTTGGGGGGGG
>NW_024968349.1:6256-12377 GCF_019238085.1 Lagopus leucura
GTGGAGACGAACACCGCAGTGTGGGCTTGGTGGGGACCTGTCCTCTCCTTGCTTGCGGGCTGTGCGGGGAGGTGGGGGAGTAAAACTGAGCCAAGCCCAGTGCTGACCCTGCTCTCCTCCACAGTACATGGGCTGCGTAGAAGTCCTTCAGTCCATGAGGGCTTTGGATTTCAACACCAGGACTCAGGTCACCAGGTGAGCCCCAGGGCTGTGCTGGAGGCTTGGGGCTGCTGGGCTGGGTGCGGAGGTGGAAGCAGGCTGTGTGCAGCCATGGAGGAAGCTGCCTGCAGATCGATGAGCCTGTCAATGAGCTTGGTCAGGCAGGAAGCACTCCTGCAGCTGCATCAAATATTAACAGCTTCTTCTTCCCCTGTCCCTGCTGGGTCTGGGAGTCAGCCTGCACTGCCTGAGGGCTTCCCTTTTGTTTCTTGCTTAACCCTGTCCCTTCTGCATTGGTCCCCGTGTCTTCTGCCCAGCAGCGCCCCATAATCGTGGCACTGATAGCAGAGCTTTGTCCCTGTGCTGGTGCAAGAGGGGGACAACGGGGGGACCCCCAGGTTGACACCTTGCTTTGCTCCCTGCAGGGAGGCCATTGGCCTGGTGTGCGAGGCCGTGCCCGGTGCCAAGGGAGCAGTGAGGAGGAGGAAGGTGAGGCTGGGCCTGGGGAGCTGCTGGTGGGAGCGTTTTGAGAGCTGAATCTCAACTCAACCAGCAGTGCTCAGGGGCTCTGATTGCCCCCGTGGCTCAGCTGAAGTGGTGGTGGAGACGAGTTGCTCAACGCTGCTGTTTTCCCCCAGCCCTGCGGCCGCTCTCTGAACTCCATCCTGGGCAAAAGCAACCTGAAGTTCGCCGGCATGCCCATCACCCTGACCATCTCCACCAGCAGCCTCAACCTCATGGCCTCTGACTGCAAGCAGGTGAGAGCGGGGAGCTGCTGGGGGCTGCATTGCTGACTTGAAACGAGCAGGGATCTGCGCATCCCCTCCAGGCCCTGCTGGGGTTGTTCCCATTCTCTCGGCCTGTGTTTCCTGCTGAGCGCTCCTCTCCCGGTCCAGAATGTCCCACCCCACCCATTCCTGGTGGCAAAGGGATCTGAGCAATAACCCTGAATGCCTTTTGGGATCTGTCCCTTGAGACCTCGAGAATTCCCTGGCCTTGGAGGTCTCTTAGTTTTGAGCCAGGTCTCAGTAGCTCTTCTGGTGTCTCAGCCCTTCTTCTGGTTGCCTGTGGCTCGTAGCCAGGGCTCCTGGAGCTTGTAATCCCCACACTGGGCCAGTCCCAGGGAAAGTGTGCCAGGCTGGGCACTGAGGAGCTGCACCTAACAGTGCTTCTGTCTTGCAGATCATTGCCAACCATCACATGCAGTCCATCTCCTTCGCTTCTGGGGGCGACCCGGTGAGTACAGAGGTTCCCCATCTGCACATCCTACGCTGTGCTGGGGATCAGAGCCTCTCCTGCCTTCTCCCCACAGTCTCAGGCTCTGTACTCGCCAGCAGCCCTGGCTCACCACCACCCTTTCCCACAGGACACAGCTGAATACGTTGCCTACGTTGCCAAAGACCCCGTCAACCAGAGAGGTGAGGCTGGAATTGCAAGAGCTCCATTCTGGGGAAGATTTGGTGCAGCACAGTGGGATTTGGGCCCCTGCAGGGAATCTCTGGGGTGCACAGGGTGGGATCAAGGGGTGCAGGATTTGACTCTGAGCTTCCCTGCTCTCATCTTGCCGTTCCCTTCCCAGCCTGCCATATCCTGGAGTGCCCTGAGGGCTTGGCCCAGGATGTCATCAGCACAATTGGGCAAGCCTTCGAGCTGCGCTTCAAGCAGTACCTGAAGAACCCCCCAAAGCTGGTGACACCCCACGACAGGTAAGGGAAGGGAGAGACGGGGGGTGCCCGAGGTCTCTTGGTGCTGGGAAGGGACGCAGCCCTGGCTGCTGTCAGCTGTTCAGCTGTGCTGCGCCCCCCCCAGGATGGCAGGGTTTGATGGCTCAGCCTGGGATGAGGAAGAGGAGGAGCCTGCCCCAGATCACCAGTACTACAACGACTTCCCCGGCAAGGAGCCTCCTATCGGTGGGGTCGTGGACATGCGGCTGCGGGATGGGGCTGCGCAGACCCCCAATCACCTGGGGGCCACGCTGGTAAGACGCTGAGCACGTCTCTGCAGGGAGCTGCTGGGGAGGTTCTGCTATACAGGGGAGACGCAAGGACCCCGACGGGGCTGTGGGCTGCACAGAATCCACGCCACGCTTCTGTCCAGCACCTCTGGCAGCTCAGCCTGGGGATTTGGGGAAGGCTGAGAGTGCAGCAAGATCCATTGGGCTGATGGTGTGCCTCTCTGCAGCCTGTTGGCCAGACGTCTGGTGGGGAATTTGACCCCCGGAAGCAGCACGGTCCCGCTCAAGGTAACGTGATGGATGTGGCTGTTCCCATGTGCTTTCCTGGTCCCAAAGTGCTCCAGCAGCAAGCTCTGGTACCGGAGCACTGCTGACCACGGCTCTCTTTGCAGCAGGAAGAGAGAAATACCCGCCTGCAGCATCCGGCCGCACGGATCTGTTTGATGACCCATCTTATGTGAACGTGCAGAACGTGGACAAGACACGCCAAGCAGCAGCTGCAGGCAGCCCTGCAACAGCCAACGGCAGTGCGCAGCGAGATCTCTTCGACATGAGTGAGTGGGACAGCAGCTGTGGTCGTTCCCAGGCTGTGCAGTCCGTTCCCAGGCTGTGCAGTCCGTCCTGGATGCGTGGGGCTGAGTGATGGACCCCCTTCCTCTCTCTTCTCCTGCAGAGCCATTCGAAGATGCCCTGCGTGCCCCCCAGTCTGCGCCCGTGAGCGTTCCGCCTGCCCAGGTTGTGGCTTCCATGGAGGAGCAGCTGAGGAGGGAGCCTTGGTACCACAGGAAGATGAACCGCAAGGAGGCTGAGAAACTGCTGAAGGTGAACGGAGATTTCCTGGTGAGGGAGAGCACCACCACCCCCGGGCAGTACGTGCTGACCGGCCTGCAGGGTGGGCAGCCCAAGCATCTGCTGCTCGTTGACCCCGAAGGAGTGGTGAGTCCCCATAACCCCAAAGCCTGGGGGTCACACATCTCCCCACAGCTACCCCACCTTGGGGACACCTCTGGGCTGGTTTAGGGGATGGAGGAGGCCTGGCAGAGCATGGAGGGAACTGCCGGGGATATCAGCAGCCTTCTGAGTTCCCTATCATTCCAGGTCCGGACAAAAGATCACCGTTTTGAGAGCGTCAGTCACCTCATCAGCTACCATATGGACAATCACCTGCCCATCATCTCAGCTGGCAGCGAGATGTGCCTGCAGCAGCCGGTGGAGAGGAGACTGTGAGCTCCTGGGGGCCTCGGTGCGCTCCCCCCCAGCCCTGCTTCCCACCCTGGGGAGCACTTGGACTCAGCCGGGGCTGAGCGTGGACTGCCTTGGGGATGGGCCTCACCCTCCCCCCACCACACGAAGCTGGCGGCCCTGGGCTTCGGGCAGCATGGTGTGAGCTGCCTGCGGGGCCGGGGGCTGGTGGTGCCAAAGCCCCCTCCTCTCCTCCCAGCTCCAGCCTTCGCACAGCTGCTCCGCTTGTACCAAATCCCGCCCCCGTACGGTGTCACCGCTGGGGCACGAGCCCGGGGCCGGGCCCTGCTCCAGCCTGCTTGGAACTGGGGGTGGCCGGGCTTCGTCCGGTGAGCAGCACCAGCCCCGGGGGTGGGGGTGGGGGGTTGGGGGCTCACCCAGGGCTGGGCCCTGCGCTCTGCTCCCCAAGCACAAGGCCCGGCCGGCCGCGCACCGAATGTACCCGATCACTTTATGTGTAACTGTGCCTTGACCCCGCAGGTCCCACACATATATGCAATGCAGCCGGGCAGGGGGCGAGGGCTGACAGCTCCCGCGTGCCCTCCGGGTCCCGCCAAGCCCCTTCTCGGGCACCTCTCTTTCTGCCGGAGCTGGCCGGGCCCCACTGCATGCACCTCGACCCCCCGAAGCCAAAGCGCAGCCCTGCCCCGGCCCCGCTATAACCAAAGGATCCGGCGGTTCGTATTAAAGTTGGTATTTCTTTACGCTGCGGCTGCTGTGTTGGGGCTGAGGCTGGGTGGCGGCCGTGCACCCCTTCGGGCTTCGCACGTGGTTCCTTCCGCCCCTCTCCGAGCCGCCATCATCGCTCCTTCCATCCCCTGGCGCCCCTTCCTGCGCTTCCTTCCTTCCTTCCTTTTCCCCCCCGCTCCTGCGGGTGCTGCCCGTGGTTCCTCCCACGCCCCGCCTCTCGCGCAGCGATTGGTCTCGGAGCAACTTCCTGTCTCGGAGACACTTCCGGTCCCGGCGCAACTTCCGCTTCCGGCGCGCCGTGCGAAGGAGCCGCGGCGGGGCCATGGCGCCGCGCCGGCTGTGAGGGCCATGGCGGCCCCGCACGGAGAGAAGCTGGAGGGAGGCGTCCCGGCCCCGCCGCCCCCGCCGGGGCCCCCGCACCCCGCGGGCAGCGCCGCCGTCGGTGGGCCCGGCCGGAAGCAGGGGAAGGCAGGTGAGCGCGGGCGGCGGGAGCGGGCGGGCCGGGCCGGCGGAGGCCCCGGACCTGACTCGGCCCCGCATCTCCCCGCAGGTCTGCAGATGAAAAGCCCCGAGAAGAAGCGGCGGAAATCCAACACGCAGGTACGGGCGGGCGAGAGGACCGCCGGCTCCGGGCCGCCCCCGCCGCGGGCGGTACCGGGAGCGCGGCCCTGACCGGCGCCGTTTCCCCGCAGGGCCCGGCATACTCCCACCTGTCGGAGTTCGCCCCGCCGCCCACCCCTATGGTGGATCATTTGGTGGCCTCCAACCCCTTCGAGGATGACTTCGGGGCCCCCAAGGTGGGGGCTGCGGCCGCTCCTTTCCTGGGCAGCCCCGTACCGTTCGGCGGCTTCCGAATGCAGGGCGGGGGAATGGCGCCTCAGGTCCCCCCCGGGTACGGAGGGGGCCCGCAGCCCATGCGGCGGCAGCCGCCCCCCTTCGCCCCCGGGCAGATGGGTCCGGCTTTCGGCATGCCCCCCCAGAACCCCGGCTACGTCCAGCCCGGGGGGATGAGCTTCCCCGGGCAGCCTTTCAACCAGCCCCCCCTCGGACAGAACTTCAGCCCTCCCACGGGGCAGCTCATGCAGGGGCCCGTCGGGGGCTTCGGGCCCATGATGTCCCCCACCATGGGGCAGCCTCCCAGGGGGGACATGGGCCCCGGCCCGGCCCTGAACCCCCCCGGCGGGCCAGCCATGGCGCAGCGCTTCAGCCAGCCCAGCAACCTCTTTGGACAGTCCCCCATGCAGCGCCCCGGGCAGAACATCCCCCCCCTCCCCCCTAACGCCAGCCCTTTCCCCGGGGCAGACCCCGGCTTCCCCGCTGGCGGAGAGGAGGGGGGCAAAAACCTGAACCCCCCACCCAGCACCTTCCCCCCAGAGCAGCACTCGGGCTCCCCGGCTGCCGTTAACGGGGCGCAGCCCAGCTTTGCCCCCACCAGCACCGGCCGCGGGGGAGGCACTCCTGAAGCCAACAGCCTCCCACCCCCCAGCAAGGCAGCTGCCGGCTCGGGGCACCAACCCCCCCCTGGCCTGGTGTACCCATGTGGGGCTTGCCGTAACGAGGTGAACGACGACCAGGATGCCATCCTGTGCGAGGCCTCCTGCCAGAAATGGTTCCACCGGGAGTGCACGGGGATGACGGAGAACGCCTACGGGCTGCTCACCACCGAGGCCTCCGCCGTCTGGGCCTGTGACTTCTGCCTGAAGACCAAGGAGATCCAATCTGTGTACGTCCGCGAGGGCATGGGACAGCTGGTGGCTGCCAACGACGGCTGATGCCCCACCGACCCCCACGTTGTACAGAACCCCGCGCTGTTTTAGGACCAAACCCCCTTTTGTAGCCGTTGGACCCGCGAGCGCAGGATGGCACCTGGTGATGCTCCCCACCGCTGTGGACTCTGGCTGTGCAGCACCGGGCTGGGGCTGTGGGGGTCTCCACGGTGGCCCAGCCTCCCCCGTGCCCCCAGGGTGGGCTCTGTGCGACGCCCAGGCCCGCTGTTCCCCCCTTCCCCCCCTTTCAGATCCGGTCTCCGCCTCCCTGAGCTCGCTGCGGTTTCGCTCCCCCCCCATCCCCCCCCGC
>NW_024968350.1:0-1741 GCF_019238085.1 Lagopus leucura
GGGGGGGGATATGGGGTACAACAGGGCGCTATGGGGGCATATGGGGGGCTATGAGGGGATATGGGGTGGTTATGGGGTGCTATGGGGGGATACCGGGGCCATGGGGTGGTTATGGGGCACTTGTGGGGCAGGGAGGACCACTTATGGGGCACTGGTGACCACTTATGGGGCACTTGTGGGGCAGCTCACCCGGAAGAGCTCCTTGAGGTCGTAGAACTGCCCATGGATGTCCCCGCACACCTGTGGGGCGCAGACCCACGGCTGCCCCATAGATTCCCAGCCCTGCCCCATAGATTCCTCCCAAATCCAATTCCTGCCCCACATCTCCCCGCCCGCCCCACATCCCCCCCCATCCCACCCCATAGGTGCCCCTCACGCCCCACATCTCCCCCCTCTATCCCACCCCACATCTCCCCCCCCCCACACCGCCCATCTCCCCCCATCCCGCCCCATAGATGCCCCCCCACCCCCCATCTCCCCCCCGCTCACAGTGACAGGCGAGTCGACGCGCTGCACGTTGCTCTCCTCCACCAGGATCTCCCTGCAATGGCAGCGCCGTTCATCACCCCCTCATTAACACCCCCCTTCATTAACACCCACCTTCATTAACACCCCCCTTCATTAGACCCCCCCCCCCCCGTTAATTAGCGCTAATGACGGACCTGGCCTTGGCACACAGCGCCTTCACTTCGCTCTCCCTGATCAGCTCACAGCGCCGCAGCTGCTCGATCTGCCGGTCCAGGTCGCTCGGCTCCCCCATGGCTGCCGGCCCCATAGAGACACATAGAGACCCATAGAGACCCATAGGGACCCATAGGGACCCATAGAAACCCCATAGGGACCCATAGGGACCCATAGGGACCCCATAGGGACCCCATAGAAACCCCATAGGGACCCCATAAAAACCCCATAAGGACCCATAGAAACCCCATAATAACCCCATAGAAACCCCATAGGGACCCACAGAAACCCCATAAGGACCCCATAGGGACCCATAGAAACCCCATAGAAACCCCATAGAAACCCCATAGAAACCCCATAGGGACCCATAGGGACCCACTGAGACCCATAGAGACCCCATAGAGACCCCATAAGGACCCATAGAAACCCCATAGAAACCCCATAGGGACCCATAGAAACCCCATAAGGACCCCATAGGGACCCATAGGGACCCCATAAGGACCCCATAAGGACCCATAGAAACCCCATAGGAACCCATAGGGACCCTATAAGGACCCATAGGGACCCCATAAAAACCCCATAAGGACCCATAGAAACCCCATAAGGACCCCATAGGGACCCACAGACCCATAGGGACCCATAGAAACCCCATAAGGACCCCATAGAAACCCCATAGGGACCCACAGACCCATAGGGACCCATAGAA
The DNA here is from genome assembly GCF_019238085.1 of Lagopus leucura. Lineage (NCBI taxonomy): Eukaryota > Metazoa > Chordata > Aves > Galliformes > Phasianidae > Lagopus > Lagopus leucura. The sequence continues at coordinate 1,388 of NW_024968350.1, forward strand.
ACCCCATAGGGACCCCATAGGGACCCATAGAAACCCCATAGGGACCCACTGAGACCCATAGAGACCCATAGGGACCCCATAGGGGCCCATAGAAACCCCATAGAAACCCTATAGAAACCCCATAGGGACCCATAGGGACCCCATAGGGACCCATAGAAACCCCATAAGGACCCCATAGGGACCCATAGGGACCCCATAAGGACCCCATAAGGACCCATAGAAACCCCATAGGAACCCATAGGGACCCTATAAGGACCCATAGGGACCCCATAAAAACCCCATAAGGACCCATAGAAACCCCATAAGGACCCCATAGGGACCCACAGACCCATAGGGACCCATAGAAACCCCATA
>NW_024968351.1:0-3362 GCF_019238085.1 Lagopus leucura
AACACCAAATAATTAATGAAAGACTTGTTTTTTCAGCAAATGACAGAGGTTATTTATATGAAGTGCACTGAAACAGCAGAAATATTTTCTTGGTTTTTCTTTAGTAACTACCATAAGCATCATGAACTCTCCATCCTCTGTGTATAGCTCTAGGATTTTTTCTAAGCAAAGAAACTTTTTTATACATATCTTTTCAGTATAAATGTTAGTAGATTCTAAAGATAAATTGTGTAGATTATCTGGTTGTGGTGATGACAGCCTACTTTAAAATGAATAAATCTAGCGTTTTTTCTCCACAAATATTCCATGAAACATTCACTGAGTTATTTTGTGTCAGTTTGATAAACTGCAGACTGAAATCTTATCAAAAGGGAGTTCGAGTCATTCAAAGCGTACCATACATACCATACATTTACAACAAGCTAAAAAAAGATTTGAAAATTTCTGCTTAAAAAAAAAAAGAGAATATAGCAATAATTCAAAATTTAACTCTGTGAAGAGACAATTTTCAAATCAATCTTTAAGACCACAGGAATCACTGGACTTCAGTTGGTTTTTGTTTTTGTTTTTGTTTTTCCTCCACACTGTGCCTGGAAAACTATACAATCTGTTAGTGATAGTATTTCAATTGTCTGTGATTGTTACTAGTAGGACAGCTAGCTCCAACAAAAAAATTGTAAAACAGAGTGGTCAAAATGGTAATATCTAGAGTTCCTAATTCCCTAAATTTCCCATTATTGTTGCTCCTGATGGCATTTCACCAGTAACATCTATAATAGGATGATAACTGAATCAACCTAAGCACTAAAAAAATGGAAAAAAAAAGGGAAAAGCCTGAGGTGTGAAACTAATGGTATTATTGTATCAAAGCAATAACATCCGTTCTTATGTAGGATAATTAGGTTAGTTTGATGATATCCTTATTATTCGCAGTTAGAATCCATTATTTTCAGATTGAGGGGAAAAAGGAAAAAAAAAAAAAAGGAGAATAAATTAATCATTGTAAAATAAGTAAGACAAAATTTGAAATTAAATGGCCCTGTTTGCTACCAGCATCATCACATAAAATTACTGAACCTTTTATCCAACAGATGGTAAAGAAAGTTAACAGTAGAAGCCAGTGAAGAGTTAATATTTTTGGAAGAGTGGAGCAGAGCCTTATTAATCACAGAATCACAGAATCAGAATCACAGAATCACCCGGGTTGGAAGGGACCCCAAGGATCATGTAGTTCCAACCCCCCTGCCTAGCAGGGCCACCAAACATACACATTCAGATCAGGTTGCCCAGGACCCCGTCCAACCTGGCCTTAAACACGTCCAAGGACGGGGCATCCACAACCTCCCTGGGCAGCCCGTTCCAGGGCCTAACCACTCTCCTTGTAAAGAACTTCCCCCTAACATCCAACCTAAATCTTCCCTCCTTCAACTTGGATCCATTTCCCCTAGTCCTGCTGTTGTCAGCCCTTTTGAAGAGTTTACTCCCCTCCTGGGTGTAGGTTCCCTTCAGGTATTGATAGGCTGCAATGAGGTCACCCCGCAGCCTTCTCTTCTCCAGGCTGAACAAGCCCAACTCCCTCAGCCTGTCCTCATAGGGGAGGTGCTCCAGCCCCCTGATCATCTTAGTCGCCCTCCTCTGGACCCTTTCCAAAATCTCAATGTCTTTCTTGTACTGAGGGCTCCACACCTGGACACAGTACTCCAGATGGGGCCTCACAAGAGCCGAGTAGAGAGGGACAATCACCTCCCTGTCCCTGCTGGCCACCCCTCTCCTGATGGAGCCCAGGATCCCATTGCCTTTCGAGCTGCCAGAGCGCACTGCTGGCTCATATTCAGTCTCTCGTCCATCAGGACCCCCAGGTCCTTCTCTGCCGAGCTGCTCTCAAGGACCGCTCCTCCCAGCCTGTACAGGTGCCTGGGGTTCTTCCGGCCCAAATGCAAAACCTTGCACTTTGCCGTGTTGAACCTCATCAGGTTCACCCGAGCCCAGCCCTCCAGCCTGTCGAGGTCCCTCTGAATGGCATCCCTTCCTTCCACCGTATCAACCGCACCACTCAGCTTGGTGTCGTCAGCAAACTTGCTGAGGGTGCACTCAATTCCCTCATCGATGTCATTAATAAAGATGTTAAAGAGCACCGGTCCCAAGACAGACCCTTGGGGGACACCACTTGTTACCGGCCTCCACCTGGACATAGAGCCATTGACCACCACCCTCTGTCTGCGGCCTTTCAACCAATTGCTTATCCATCGGGTCGTCCACCCATCAAATCCACTTCCCTCCAATTTGGAGATGAGGATGTGGTGGGGGACCATGTCAAAGGCCTTGCTCAGGTCCAGGTAAATGACATCGGTCGCCTTCCCTTCGTCCACCAATGCCGTCACTCCATCATAGAAGGCCACAAGATTAGTTAGGCATGACCTTCCTTTGGTGAAGCCGTGCTGTCTGTCTCGGATCACATGCTCATTCTTTATGTGACCAAGCATGTTGTCCAGGAGGATCTGTTCCATGATCTTCCCAGGCACGGAGGTGAGACTCACCGGCCTGTAGTTCCCCGGGTCCTCCCTGCTCCCCTTCTTGTATATGGGAGTGACATGATCCTTCCTCCAGTCGTTCGGGACCTCACCTGACAGCCACGACTTCTCAAATATGATGGAGAGCGGCTCGGCAACCAATTAATACATTTATTATTATAAGCATTAATACCGAGGATAGGAAGGAAGGAAGAAAGAGAAAGCAAAAAATAGACCATGGCATTTCCGTACAAAAAAGCTCAGTAACTACAATAATGATACCAACTATGTGCTTTGGATAAATGTATAGTACAGAAATTATTTGATGAGATCATAGCCACAAATATAATGCTTCATTTGCTTTCTCTGTGACATAACTGAAGATCTGACACAACTTTATTCTTTATACTTTATTTATTTATTTATTTATTCTTTATACTTTATACTTTATGGAAATTCTACCTCTTATGTCATTTCAAATAATCAGAAAGATCACAGATTTTTACTGCATATGAATTACGGGAAAAACTATGCAGGTTCAGACCTGATCAGCTCAGTATCCTACCTCTTATAGTGGCCCCAAGCGAATGCCCACGAAATAAGAAAAAAATGAACTTTTAAGAACAGCAAGATGTAAGAATAAACTAAGTATACCATCCTTAACATTCTGCAGAACTGGAATATTTCTGTAGAACTTCAGAGACAGGCATATTTGGCTTTAAATATAATTTAACGTGTTTTAATTTACCCTTAACAGATTTCTCATCCACAGACGTGTCCAATCTTCCCTCAAAACAACATGAACTCCCAGCATTTACTGCACCCCATCTCAAGATACAAAGCTTAACTACA
>NW_024968352.1:0-1374 GCF_019238085.1 Lagopus leucura
GCGGGAAAGTGGCTCATCCAAATGCTTGCTGACAGTTTGAAAGCCCAAACCCTTCCAGCCTCCACCCTGTAGGCAGCTCGGAGGCAGCATCTCCTTTGTCCGACTGTGCAGCACCTGAGCAAGAGGGTGACCTGAGCTGGCTGCACAAGAGTCATCTTAACTTCTTTGTTATTTTACTTCAGATAACCCCATTGGGTGATCCTGCAGTTGGTTTCTTAAAATTTGGACGTAGGAGATGACCTTTACTTATGATGGGGGCCCAGAAGTGCTGCGGGCACTCTCAGAGGTCCCAATGGTTTCTGGGGTGGGAGCGTTTGTCCCACAGCTGGTGAGCAGAGCTGGTGCTGCACGCAGAGACTGGGCTCTGGACCTTTCTTGAGAGAGATCACCCTGTGAGAGCACCGGCAGCACTGCTGTGGCGTGTGCGTGAGCTGGGCACAGCTCAGGTTGAGCAGGCTGAGCCAGTGAACTGGGTTTGGTGCTGGGTGGCTGCTGGGAGGTGTCTCAGCAGAAAAGCTGGGCTGCGTGGGCCTGCTGTGTCAGCCCTTGTCCCAGCTGGTGGTGAGAGCGGGGGGAGGCTGATGGGTGCTGCCCACTGTCCCTGCTGCTCTTACCGTGTGGTACAGCAGCACTGTGGCGTGTGAGCTGGGAGGGACAAGGACAGCCGCTGAGCCTGGCTAAGGCAGAGCTGAGGTTTGTGGAGCACGTGGGTCATGCCAGTGTAGCTACTGCAGCTGCAGTAGGAGTGGAAGACAAAGGGAGTTTTCTCCATGACAGCAACACCAGCCATTTGCTTCAAGGTGTATAACTATTGAGGAGATGGCCCTTGCTGTCAGAAATCAGGGCAGCTGTACAGAATCTAGATGTATTTTGGGGATGGTTCTTGTAACCAGCTGATTTCGAGACGCTGTCGTACTTGAGAGTCTAAAGTGCATGATAGAAGAAAGCTGGGAAAATGCTTCTCCTCGCTGTTTTTCACTTGCAGATTCTTTCTTTACGGATCCTTTCCAAAAGGAGATTTTCGGGATTGAGGCAGTTGAAGAAAGAGTGAAGCCAGGGGCAGTCCCTGTGGAGAGGACCTCAGGAACTGAGCTTCCCCACCACTGTCTCAGCAAGGAGACAGACGCAGTTCCCATTCCTGCTCTGCACGTGGAAAGGTATGGCTGGGTTTCTTTGTTTGGGTTTTCTTCCTTTCTCTCACTTTGAAGGGGAAAAGTTGGAGCAGGGAAGCCTTACTGGTCCTTTGTTACTTGCGTAACTGGTTGGATTCTGCGTGTGCTGCAACAGGAGAGCAGAGCCAGGCTCCTTAACCTGCTGGGGCAGGGTGGGAGCCGAGAGTGGGCACTGCCCTCCTGCCAGCTGCACCTGGTTATG
>NW_024968353.1:0-540 GCF_019238085.1 Lagopus leucura
TGCCAGGGGTTGGGTTGGGGTCTCTCATGAGTTGGGGTCTCCTATGGGTGGGATTCTCCCCAGGGTTGGGGACTCCCAGATGTTGGGGTCTCCCAGGGGTTGGGGTCTTCCAGGGGCTGGGGGCTGCCAGGGGTCTCTTATGAGTTGGGGTCTCCTATGGGTAGGGTTCTCCTATGGGTTGGGGTCTCACAGGGGTTGGGGTCTCCCAGAGGTTGGGATGGGGTCCTCCAGGGACTGGGGCCTTCCAGGGGTTGGGGTCTCCCATGGGTTGGGGTCTCCTATGGGTGGGGTTCTCCTATAGGTTGGGGTCTGCCAGGGGTTGGGGTGTTCTATGGGTTGGGGTCTGCCAGGGGTTGGGTTGGGGTCTCTCATGAGTTGGGGTCTCCTATGGCTGGGGTTCTCCCATGGGTTGGGGACTCCCAGACATTGGGATCTCCCAGAGGTTGGGCTGGGGTCTTCCATGGGTTGGGGTCTTCCAGGGGTTGGGTTATCCCAGGATTTGGGGTCTCCCAGATTTTGGGGTCTCCCAGGATTCGGGAC
>NW_024968353.1:550-1996 GCF_019238085.1 Lagopus leucura
GGGGAGGTGCGCACCATCTCCCGCTCCATCGTCCACCCCTCCTACAACCCCCGCAAGAACGACAACGACTTCATGCTGCTGAGGCTCAACAAGCCGGTGCGCTTCAGCAACAGCGTCAAAAAGATCCGCCTGGCCACCAGGTGCCCCACGGACGGCATGCGATGCAGCGTGTCGGGCTGGGGGACCACCAGATCCCCGGGAGGTACGGAGGGAAGCGTGGGGCCGGGGGGCGTGGGGATGGAAGGGGGGGTGGAATTTGGGTTCCTCAGCTCCATCCCCACACCACCAACCCGAGAATCCACCATGATGTGTCCATGGATCCATCCGAAATTTGGGTTCCTCCACCATCACCTCCACTCCAATCCACAAACCCAAGAATCAACCAAGGAACCATGGTTGGATCCATCCAAAATTTGGGTTCCTCACCTCCACCCCACTCCATAACCCCAAGCATCAACCATGATGTGTCCATGGATCCATCCAAAATTTGGGTTCCACAGCTCCACCCCACCCCACCACCCCAAGAATCCACCATGATGTGTCCATGGATCCATCCAAAATTTGGGTTGCTCCGCCATCACCTCCACCCCACACCACCAACCCAAGAATCAACCAAGGAACCATGGTTGGATCCATCCAAAATTTGGGTTCCTCTTCCATTGTCTCCACCCCAATCCACCAACCCATGGATGGATCCAACCAAAATTTGGGTTCCTCAGCTCCATCCCACACCACCAACCCAAGAATCCACCATGATGTGTCCATGGATCCATCCAAAATTTGGGTTCCTCAGCTCCATCCCCACCCCACCAACCCAAGAATCCACCATGATGTGTCCATGGATCCATCCAAAATTTGGGTTCCTCCTCCATCACCTCCACCCCAATCCACAAACCTATGGTTGGATCCACCCAAAATTTGGGTTCCTCGCCTCCATCCCTCTCCATAACCCCAAGAATCCACCATGATGTGTCCATGGATCCATCTGAAATTTGGGTTCCTCAGCTCCATCCCACACCACCAACCCAAGAATCCACCATGATGCGTCCATGGATCCATCCAAAATTTGGGTTCCTCCTCCATCACCTCCACCCCAATCCACAAACCTATGGTTGGATCCACCCAAAATTTGGGTTCCTCAGCTCCATCCCCACACCACCAACCCAAGAATCCACCATGATGTGTCCATGGATCCACCCAAAATTTGGGTTCCTCAGCTCCATCCCTCTCCATAACCCCAAGAATCCACCATGATGTGTCCATGGATCCACCCAAAATTTGGGTTCCTCCTCCATCACCTCCACCCCAATCCACAAACCCATGGATGGATCCAACCAAAATTTCGGTTCCTCATGGATGGATACACCCAAAATTTGGGTTCCTCAGCTCCATCCCCACACCACCACCCCAAGAATCCACCATGATGTGTCCATGGATCCATCCAAA
>NW_024968354.1:0-1852 GCF_019238085.1 Lagopus leucura
GGTTTGGGGCAGTCACAATGTCCCCATAGGTTTGGGGCACTCCCATTGTCCCCATGGGTTTGGGGCAGTCCCAGTGTTACCTGGGTTTGGGGCAGTCCCATTGTCCCCATGGGTTTGGGGCAGTCCCAATGTCCCCATGGCATTGGGGCAGTCGCAATGTCCCCATGGATTTGGGGCAGTCCCAATGTCCCCTGGGTTTCGGGCAGTCCCAACGTCCCTGTGGGTTTGGGGCAGTCCCAGTGTCCCCATAGGTTTGGGGCAGTCACAATGTCCCCATCGGTTAGGGGCAGTCGCAATGTCGCCATGGTTTTGGGGCAGTCCAAGTGTCCCCATGGGTTTGGGGCCGTCCCAGTGTCCCCCTGGGTTTGGGGCAGTCCCATCATCCCGTGCGTTTTGGGCAGTCGCTGTGTCACCATGGATTTGGGGCAGTCCCAATGTCCCATGGGTTTGGGGCAGTCCCAATGTCCACATGGGTTTGGGGCAGTCCCACTGTCCCCGTGGCTTTGGGGCAGTCCCAGTGTCTCCATGGGTTTGGGGCAGTCCCAATGTCCCTGTGGGTTTGGGGCAGCCCAAATTTGCCCATGGGTTTGGGGCACTCCCGATGTCCCTGTGGGTTTGGGGCAGTCCCAGTGTCCCCATGGGTTTCGGGCAGTCCCAATGTCCCATGGGTTTGGGGCAGTCCCAAAGTCCCTGTGGGTTTGGGGCAGTCCAAATTTCCCCATGGGTTTGGGGCAGTCCTGATGTCCCCATAGGTTTGGGGCAGTCCCAACGTCACATGGGTTTGGGGCAGTCCCAATGTCCCCATGGGTTTGGGGTAGTCCCAATGTCCCTGTAGTTTTGGGGCAGTCCCAGTGTCCCCATGGGTTTCGGGCAGTCCCAATGTCCCCCTGGGTTTGGGGCAGTCCCAATGTCCCCATGGGTTTGGGGCAGTCCCAGTGTCCCCATGGATTTGGGGCAGTCGCAATGTCCCATGGGTTTAGGGCAGTCCCAATGTCCCTGTGGGTTTGGGGCAGTTCCAGTGTCCTGGTAGATTTCTGGCAGTCCCAGTGTTCCATGGGTTTGGGGCAGTCCCAATGTCCCCATAGATTTGGGGCAGTCCCAATGTCCCTGTGGGTTTGGGGCAGTCCCAATGTCCCCATGGTTTGGGGCAGTCCCAGTGTCCCCATGGGTTTGGGGAAGTCCCAACGTCCCATGGGTTTGGGGCAGTCCCAGTGTCCCCAGGAGTTTGGGGCAGTCACAATGTCCCCATGGGTTTGGGGCACTCCCATTGTCCCCATGGGTTTGGGGCAGTCCCAGTGTCCCCATGGGTTTGGGGCAGTCCCAATGTCCCCATAGGTTTGGGGCAGTCCCAGTGTCCCCATGGGTTTCGGGCAGTCCCAATGTCCCCATACGTTTGGGGCAGTCCCAGTGTCCCCATGGGTTTGGGGCAGCCCCAATGTCCCCATAGGTATGGGCCAGTCCCAGTGTCCCCATGGGTTTGGGGCAACTCCAAAGTCCTCTGGGTTTCGGGCAGTCCCAATTTCCCCATGGGTTTGGGGCAGTCCCAATGTCCCCATGGGTTTCGGGCACTCCCACTGCCCCCAGGGTTTGGGGCAGTCCCAGTGTTCCTGTGGGTTTTGGTCAGTCCCAATGTCCCCATTGGTTTGGGGCATTCTCAATGTCCCCTGGATTTTGGGCAGTTCCAATGTCCCCATGGGTTTGGGGCAGTCCCAGTGTCCCCATGGGTTTGGGGCAGTCCCAATGCCCCCAGGGGTTTGGGGCAGTCCCAATGTCCCCATGGTTTGAGGCAGTCCCAATGCCCCATGGGTTTGGGGCAGTCACAATGTCCCCATAGGTTTGGGGCACTCCCATT
>NW_024968355.1:0-2709 GCF_019238085.1 Lagopus leucura
CATATGGTGCCTCTTTTGGCACCTAGTACCCATTTGCCACATGCTTGCCACATGCAAAGAAGAGGGAGGCAAGTGTCTGTAAGTGTTTGCTGCCATTCAAGGCTGAACAGGTGAATTGCAATGTATGTCAGGAGCTGTTATCTTCTGCCTTTGTTTGCAGAGGTGGCCTCAGGTGCTGGCTCTGCAGCTTCTCAGTGGGTTCCTGATGTTGAGCATTGGAGGCATCCCATGGGTAAGTGGTGTGTCTAGGTTTCCTCAGAGTGATGCCAGGTGCATCTAGAGGGCCTGACCTCTCTGTATCTAGCCTGTCCCATGAAAGGTGTATTGGAATGTCACAAGGATTTTAGGGTTATGTTTCTCCTTGGAGATGCATTTGATCGCTGGCCATGGCTTGCATAGGCCTCTGCTCTGGACCTGGCAGAATCTGGACCTATGTGTGGCTCTCAGAACACTATGTCCCTGGCCACACAGCCTCTTGTCTTTGTTAGGTAGAGATGGGGAACAGAACAGGGCCAGTATAATCCATGGTGAGATGATTTTGGACGTGCTCTGAAAGCTAGATGCTCACAAGTTAATGGGGCCAGATGGATTGCACCCTAGATTGCTGAGGGAGTTGGCGGATGTGGTTGCCACTCTCCATCCATTCTTCGGCAGTCCTGGCTGTCCCAAAACGTCTCGGTGGATTGGAGACTGGCAAATGTGACACCCATCTTCAAAAAGGGCCAGAAAGATGATCCTGGTAGCTACAGACCTATTAGTCTCACATAGGTGCCAGGGAAAGTCATGGAATGGATAATCTTGGGAGCCATCATGGATCAACTAAAGGTCAAACAGAGGATCAGTCCTAGTCAGCATGGGTTTCTGAATGGTAGAACCTGTCTGACAAACCTGATTTCATTCTATGACAAGGTGACTGGCTTAATGAAAGAAGGTAAGGCTGTTGATTTGGTCTACCTGAACTTCAGTAAAGCCTTTGACACTGTCCCCCACAACGTCCTCACGGAGAAGATGGCTGCCCATGGTTTGGATGGGGGTACGCTCCGCTGGGTGAAACACTGCTGGATAGCCGGGCCCAAAGAGTGCTGGTCAATGGAATTAAATCCCGTTGGCAGCCGGTCAAGAGCCGTGTCCCCCAGGGCTCGGTACTGGGGCCGCTCCTCTTCAACATTTTTATTAATGACCTTGATGAGGGAATTCAGTGCAGCTTCAGTAAGTTTGCAGATGGTACCAAGTTGGGAGGGAGTGTTGATCTGCCTGAGGGGAGAAAGGCACTACAGAGGGACTTGGATAGATTAGATCGATGGGCCAAGGCAAACTATGAGGTTCAATAGGGCCAAGTATCAGGTCCTGCATTTTGGTCACAACCCCAGGCAACCCTACTGGCTTGGGGAGGAGTGGCTAAAAACCTGCCTGACAGAAAGGGACCTTGGTGTACTGATGGACAGTAGGCTGAATATGAGCCAGCAGTGTGCCCAGGTGGCCAAGAAACCCAACAGCATCCTGGCTTGTATCAGGAACGGTGTGGTGAGCAGGACTAGGGAAGTCATCCTGCCCCTGGTCTCAGCACTGATGAGGCCTCACCTTGAGTACTGTGTTCAGTTTTGGGCACCTCACTACAGAAAGGACACTGAGGTGCTGGAGCAAATTCAAAGAAGGGCAACAAGGCTTGTGAAGGGCTTGGAGAATATGCCTTATGATGAGCGGCTAAAGGAAATGGGACAGTTCAGTCAGGGGAAGAGGAGGCTGAGGGGAGACCGTATTGCTCTCTTCAAATACCTGAAAGGTGCTTACAGCGAGAGTGGGGTTGGTCTGTTCTGACTGGTGACAGTGACAGGATGAGGGGAAATGGCCTCAAGTTGTGCCAGGGGAGGATTAGGTTGGATATCAGGAAAAACTTCTTTACAGAAAAGGTGGTTAAGCACTAGCATAGGCTTGCTAGGGAGGTGGTGGAGTTACCATCCCTGGATGTGTTTAAAATCCATTTGGATGTGGTGCTCAGGGACATGATTTAGCGGTGGTTTGTTAGAGTAGTACGATTAGGTTGTAGTTGGACTTGGTGATCTTTAACGTCATTTCCAACTGAGCAATTCTATGATTGATTGATTTTATGATTCTATGATCCCCTGCCAGGCACTGCAGTCCCCTCACCAGAAAGCCTAGCATGATATTTTGTTTCTGTTGAGGAGGGTGGATAGTGGTAGGACAAAGGGGAATGGTTTAAACTGAGAAAGGGGAGGATTAGGTTAGATATTACGAGGAAATTTTTCACTTAGATGGTGGTGACACTCTGGAACAGGTTGTCCAGAGAGATTGTGGATGCATCATTCCTGGAGGCAATCAAGGCCAGGCTGGATGTGGCTCTGGCCAACCTGGTCTGGTGGTTGGCGATACTGCACATAGCAGGGGGGTTGAAATCTGATGATCGTTGTGGTCCATTTTAACTCAGGCCATTCTATGATTCTATGATTCCATGAATATGGAAAGGAAATCTTTCTTTTGTTTCTTTACAGATCCGCCTGTACGCCGCGTATCTGGGCTGCGCCGTGTTAATCAGCCTAGAGGCTACCCCAGGGGTGAGTGCTCTGTCTTCGTTCATTTCACAGGGTCAGCATGTGCTTTCAGCCTTGTCTTCCTGTGGAATGTATCTTACAATGTTCTTTGCTGATGCTGGGGTGTGGAGAAGAGCAGAGTAGACATCAGGAGAGCACA
>NW_024968356.1:0-5734 GCF_019238085.1 Lagopus leucura
GTGTATGGGAACTGCTGAGTCACGGCCTGAACCTCTGATTGATCACCTGAGGTGAGCCATGAGTCAGCCAGAGGAGCACAGGTGAAGGCAATTCACCTGTGCTACCGGAAGGGGTGGAGCCAGGCTCCACCCCTCCTGGACCTATTTAAGAGCTGGCTACCAGAGGGGAAGGATCTCTTCTGGAGATCCTCCTCTTTGATATCTTCTAGTGAGCTCAACCCAAGGGTAAGCTCTTCTACTTATTCTCTTTTGTGATCCCTGTTTGCTTTGCCTTACTCTTTTGATTATATTGCAATTATAACATCTTGGTTATACAGCTTTGCCTTACTCTTTTGATTATATTGCAATTATAACATCTTAGTTATACACTTGGCGAGCCAGGCAGGCTGAATATACTAAAATTAACATGTCTTTCCTGTGGAATTTCTATAAATGGGTCAAGGGGGAGAACAATACTCCCCTAGAGAAAATGATTCCAGGGCAGATCCCAGGGTTTGAGGGATCGCCCTATTACGAGTTAGCTGCCATCATTGAAAAATGGGGTCCCTTACGTGTTATGGGCAATCTCTCCCCATATCGCATGGCAGACTATTTTCAAGGACTTGGCAAGGACATTCTTATTACCAAAGAAAGACAATTGGCTGCCTCCATGGTGGCATGGCCACTATTAACCGCTTTAAATCATGCGGACTCAAGAAATAATACTTTAGAAACCGAAAATCAGCTTTTGAAAGATCGCATTGAAAAGTTAGAGCACGAACTTGACGTTTTAACGGGGAAGAAGCCAATTCTACATCTTCCTGTAAGCCAGATTCGTAATATTTCAATAAATGATGACCAGGCTCCTGAATCAACAGACTTCGTTGATCAGGACAACAAGAAATCCAAATCAGACCTTGAATGTCCAATTCAAACTGATCCATTGGAGGTCCGTCCTGTGATAACCCAAAAAACAAAAAAAGTACAGGACAGACCGGCAGGGGTGCCGCCTGATCAATGGCCCCCTGCCCAGACTCATTTACATGTGACAGCTCGGCCATACACAGCAACAGAATTAATGGACTTAGTACAACGATTTCGGCAGAAGCCCAGAGAAAGTGTGCCGGCTTGGTTATTGAGACTGTGGGATTCTGGGGCAGAAAGTGTCGTGGTGAATGGCCCAGAAATATCTAAGTTGGCCACCATGACTGTCCATCCTGCTCTTAGGCAAAGGTTATACGTGGGCAATCAATATCGTGATGAAAACCATTCCATACTAGAATGGTTAATGGCGGCCTGCCGTATGGTATGGCCGAATAAATCAGACATACCGTTACATACAGGTATGTGGTCCTCTATGGAGGACCTTCAGAACTATATCCGTGAACTGGGTGTAAGAGAGGCCATTTATGAAGATACATTTGATGGCCCTGATATGGTTAAATTTTCGGCAGGGATGAGAGATTTAATTCTACAACAAGCTCCCTCCCATCTGTACGGCACCCTAGTTTCGATATTAAATCCCCTTGTAGCATCAGAAGCCGTAGTCCAGCAGGTTGCCCAGTTAGTTGCCGATTTGGGAGAAACAGAACGCCTGCGGACTAGGCGCAATATTCGGTTTTTGGAGGAAGCAGAGGTCCTGCCGGTAAATAAAACCAGAATGCCGGCTACTCGAGCTCCTCGATCGGGACCCATAAGGGTATCCCGAAAACAAATGTTTAATGATTTAATTCGGGCTGGGGTCCAATTTGCTAAGATCGACCGCCAGCCCAACCACGTCCTTCTCCAGCTCTGGAGACAACTAAAGGACAATCAAAAATTCCAGAGCTACCCTAAGAAATCAAGGGTAAGAGCTATAGAGAGGGTTCCAACAACAACATGGAACCTAGAAGATTTTATTATTCCTAACAGGAAAAAGAAGCCACCTCAGGTGTCTCGGGCCACAATGCCTGAGCCATCAGAAGCAAAAGAACTGGCCCTAGCACAATTCATGGCGTGACAAGGGATGTTAGTCCCCGTAGGGCCTCCAGACGGGACCGGAGGCCCTATGTAGAATTAACAATTTATTGGTCCCGAAAAAATATTCAGAGAGTTATGGCATTAGTGGATACTGGAGCAGAAACATCAATTATCTATGGAGATCCAGGAAAATTTCATGGCGACAGAGTGATGATTGGTGGTTTTGGGGGACAGACTATTCCTGTCACCCAAACATGGTTAAAATTGGGGGTTGGGCGTCTCCCACCCCGGGAGTACAAGGTGTCTATTGCCCCAGTCCAAGAATACATCCTGGGCATAGACATTCTATGGGGTCTGGCTCTCCAAACAACTGTGGGAGAGTTCAGACTTCGACAAAGATGTATCAGTATCCGGGCGGTGCAGGCAATATTAAGAGGCCATGCGAAACATGGGCCTGTTTGCCTGCCGAAACCGCGCCGGATTACTAATGTTAGACAGTATAGACTCCCGGGTGGGCAAGATGAAATATCGAGAACGGTGCAGGAATTAGAAAAAGTGGGCATTATAAGACCTGCGCACAGCCCGTATAACTCCCCCATATGGCCAGTGCGAAAGTCGGATGGCACATGGAGGATGACAGTAGATTACAGAGAATTAAATAAGGTCACGCCGCCTATTCATGCGGCCGTACCCAATATTGCTTCCCTAATGGACACATTGAGTAGGGAGATAAAAACCTATCATTGTGTCCTAGATCTAGCAAATGCATTCTTCAGTATCCCAATTGCTGAGGAATCGCAAGATCAGTTTGCGTTTACGTGGGGAGGCAGGCAGTGGACCTTTCAGGTCCTGCCACAGGGGTACGTGCATTCACCAACGTATTGTCATAATCTAGTGGCGCGTGACCTGGCTGACTGGAGAAAACCTGATGATGTTAACCTATATCATTATATTGATGATCTCCTGTTGACATCCGACTCACTGGAGGTAGTAGGACAGGCAGCTGATTCATTAACTGCCTATTTGCAACAAAGGGGATGGGCTATAAATCCCCAAAAGGTGCAAGGTCCAGGCCTGTCCGTAAAATTCCTGGGGGTGGTTTGGTCAGGAAAGACCAAAGTGCTACCCAGTGCTGTTATAGATAAGGTTCAGGCATTCCCAGTCCCTACAACATCAAAGCAGCTGCAAGAGTTTCTAGGTATATTGGGTTATTGGCGTTCCTTTATACCTCACCTAGCGCAGCTGCTAAGGCCATTATACAGACTCACAAAAAAGGGGCAGCTATGGGACTGGGGGAAAACCGAACAGGATGCTTTCCAACAAGCAAAACTGGCAGTTAAACAAGCTCAGGCATTGGGTATATTCGATCCTACCCTCCCAGCCGAGTTGGACGTTCATGTTACTCAAGACGGCTTCGGTTGGGGCCTGTGGCAGCGCCAGAGTTCTGTTCGGACCCCCATTGGTTTCTGGTCTCAGGTTTGGCACGGAGCAGAAGAAAGATACAGTATGATTGAAAAACAGTTATTGGCTGCCTATTCGGCATTACAGGCAGTAGAGCCAATAACTCAGACAGCTGCAGTTATAGTCAAGACCACTCTGCCAATTCAGGGGTGGGTGAAGGATCTGACCCACCTTCCTAAGACAGGGGTGGCCCAAGCACAAACAGTGGCACGATGGGTCGCCTATCTCAGCCAAAGGAGCAGTCTGTCTTCATCCCCCTTGAAAGAAGAACTTCAGAAGATCCTAGGCCCAGTTACATATCACAGTGATGCACCAAAAGAAATACTGGTCGCTCCACCAGAGAAGAGTCCCGTTCACGAGGGAAAATATCCTATCCCTGAAGATGCCTGGTACACAGATGGGTCCAGCAAGGGCAACCCGAGCAAGTGGAGAGCAATAGCATACCATCCTTCCACCGAGACAATCTGGTTTGATGAGGGGGATGGTCAGAGCAGCCAATGGGCAGAACTGCGAGCCGTGTGGATGGTTATAACCAAGGAACCCGGTGATGGTATCCTGAACATCTGCACAGATAGTTGGGCTGTGTACCGGGGGCTCACTCTTTGGATTGCACAGTGGGCCACCCAGGAATGGACTATCCACGCCCGACCGATCTGGGGCAAAGACATGTGGTTAGATATATGGAATACGGTCAAACACAGGACTGTACGTGTCTACCATGTTTCTGGTCATCAGCCCCTACAGTCACCGGGAAACGATGAAGCCGACACATTGGCCCGAGTTCGATGGATTGAGAATTCACCATCTGAGAACATCGCCCGCTGGCTACATCAGAAGCTACGGCATGCTGGACAAAAGACAATGTGGGCAGCTGCTAAAGCATGGGGACTGCCCATACAACTATCTGATATCGTCCAGGCATGCCAGGATTGCGACGCTTGCTCCAAGATGAGACCGAGATCGTTGCCCGAAACAACAGCCCATCTTGCTAGGGGACACAATCCTCTCCAGCGATGGCAGGTCGATTACATCGGGCCCCTTCCTCGTTCCGAAGGGGCAAGATATGCCCTGACCTGTGTCGACACTTCAAGTGGGCTACTGCAGGCCTATCCAGTACCGAAAGCAAACCAGGCATATACCATCAAGGCACTCACTAAACTGATGTCTGCCTACGGGACACCTCAAGTCATCGAGAGCGACCAAGGGACTCATTTTACTGGTGCAACGATACAGCGCTGGACAGAAGAAAATAACATCGAATGGCGATTCCACCTGCCATATAATCCAACAGGGGCAGGCCTCATCGAACGTTATAATGGTATTCTTAAGGCTGCCCTGAAGACAGACTCCCAGTCCTTGCAGGGGTGGACAAAAAGACTGTATGAAACCCTGCGGGACCTGAATGAAAGACCTCGAGATGGCAGACCCAGTGCCCTGAGAATGTTGCAGACGACATGGGCCACCCCGCTTAGGATCCAAATTACGGGCACTGATCATCAGGTAAGACCCCAAATTGGTAATGAAAATAATCTTCTGCTCCCTGCCCCTGAAAACTTAGAGCCAGGTACCCATAAAATAAAATGGCCCTGGAAGGTGCAGGTAGGACCCAAGTGGTGTGGCCTACTTGCACCTTGGGGGAGACTATTGGAGGTGGGAGGCTCAGTAGTCCCTCCAGTAATAGGTACATGGCCTACTGATATTGTGGTCAACACTCCGATCTTTATTGCTAAAGGGACCCCCATCATGTCCCTATGGCAGATCAGGACACCTCCTTTGGTGCCTGATATCGTTATGCAGCCGCAGATATCCGGCAAAAAGGTGTGGTACAGGCGGCCAGGACGTGCCCCAGTACAAGCGGAAGTGTTGACCCAAGACAGAAATACGGCCTGTATCTTGCCCTGGAGAGCAGACCTTCCCCTCCTGGTACCTGTAAAACATCTGTATTACTCCCCGTGAGTCTGTGAGCCTTCAGGACCACCGGAAGGAACAAAATGCCATCAAGCGTTCCAGTGTTGCTGTCAGATCACGTACAACACCCGGTGATGGTCTGCATGGGACTGATGGAACATAGAATGGACTTGCACCTCAGGACCTCATGCCTCCAAGCACATCATCGAGCACTGGCCCATAGAAGAGTATGGACATCCACTAATCATCACTTGTCTTGAACTGTACCAACATACGTCGCGATAAAATTGTATAAGCGTCGCGATATACCGGATCTCTGTATTAGGGAAAGCTTACCCTTTTGTTAACCTGATCATTGGTTCACGCCGTGAAGGGGTGGAGTGTATGGGAACTGCTGAGTCACGGCCTGAACCTCTGATTGATCACC
>NW_024968357.1:0-1814 GCF_019238085.1 Lagopus leucura
ATAGCCCAACCATTTGCCATGGGCTGATCCAAGCCGCACTGGAACAGGGAGGTGCTCCTGAGCACTTACAGTACATTGATGACATCACTGTGTGGGGCAACACAGCAAAGGAAGTTTTTGAGAAAGGAGAGCAAATAATCCAGATCCTTCTGCATGCTGGTTTCGCTATTAAGCAAAGCAAAGTGAAAGGACCTGCCCAGGAAATTCAGTTCCTAGGCATAAAATGGCAAGATGGCCGTCGTCACATCCCGACAGATGTGATCGACAAAATCACTGCCATGTCTCCGCCCACTGATAAGGAAGAGACACAATCGTTTCTGGGCGTAGTGGGTTTTTGGAGAATGCATGTTCCAAACTACAGCCTCATTGTAAGCCCCCTTTATCATGTGACGCTAATGAAGAATGAGTTTACATGGGGTCCTGAACAGCAGCAGGCTTTTGAGCAGATTAAGCAGGAGATAGCCCGTGCTGTGGCTCTAGGGCCAGTACGGATGGGACAGGATGTAAAGAACATCCTCTATACTGCTGCTGGAGAGAAAGGTCCCACTTGGAGTTTGTGGCAAAGAGCCTCAGGAGAGACCCGAGGCCGACCCCTGGGACTCTGGAGTCGGGCGTACAGAGGGTCTGAAGAGGGCTACACTCCAACTGAGAAGGAGATCTTAGCTGCTTATGAGGGGGTTCGGGCTGCTTCTGAAGTAGTCAGTACTGAAACACAGCTCATTCTGGCACCTCGACTGCCAGTGTTGAACTGGATGTTTAAAGGAAAGGTTCCCTCCACCCATCATGCTACTGATGCCACTTGGAGTAAGTGGGTTGCGTTGATTACGCAGCGAGCGCGGATGGGGAACCTCAGCCGTCCAGGAATCCTAGAGGTCATCATGGACTGGCCTGAAGGCAAAAAGTTTGGAACATCACCAGGAGAAGAAGTATCACGTGCTAAAGAGGCCCCACCATACAATGAACTACCAGAGAATGAAAAGAAATATGCCCTGTTCACATATGGATCATGTCGTATTGTGGGAAAGCATCACAGATGGAAATCTGCTGTGTGGAGCCCCACACGACAAGTTGCAGAGGCCACTGAAGGGAAAGGCGAATCAAGCCAATTTGCAGAGGTAAAGGCTGTCCAGCTGGCCTTAGATGTCGCTGAGCAGGAGAGGTGGCCAATGCTCTATCTTTACACTGACTCATGGATGGTGGCAAATGCCTTATGGGGGTGGTTACAGCAGTGGGAGCAAAATAACTGGCAAAGAAGGGGTAAACCTATTTGGGCTGCTGAACTGTGGAAAGACATTGCTGCCCGAACAAAGACTATGGTTGTAAAGGTGCGCCATGTAGATGCTCATGTGCCCAAGAGTTGGGCTACTGAAGAACAGCAAAATAACCATCAGGTAGATCGAGCTGTCAAAATTAAGGTGGCTCAAATAGACCTGGACTGGCAACAGAAGAGTGAATTATTTCTAGCTCGGTTGGCCCATGAGACCTCAGGTCATCAAGGAAGAGATGCAACATACAAATGGGCTAGAGACCGAGGGGTGGACTTAACTATGGATGCCATTGCACAGGTTATCCATGACTGTGACACGTGTGCCACAATTAAACAAGCCAAGAGGATGAAACCTCTCTGGGAGGAGGGGCGATGGCAAAAGTTTGTGTGTGCATGTGTTTAATGTTTGGCAATTAATGTTTGTATATATATTAAGCATGATGTAGTGATGTAGAATAAGGGGTGGAATGTCATGGTTTTGTGATTTTTGGCTTTCGGTGTTCCACATCATAACATCATGTGGGGCACTGGGACTTTAACTGTCAGT
>NW_024968358.1:0-2079 GCF_019238085.1 Lagopus leucura
ACAGAGAAAATAAGTTTGCATGTTCAGATTTTTCTTCATCAAACAGAAGGTCAGATTACAGAAGACCACAAGTCAGAAATTTGGAGATTTATCAGTCATTTGTATGCACTGTTTAGGAAACAGGTGTTTCCACATGATAAGCCCTCTTGAATGCCCATACAAAGAATAAGTGAACATGAAGTTGGAGTCACTGTTTTTGCTTTGAGGTAAAGAAGTTATATCTACAGCTAGTAAACATGCAATACTCAGAGTTCTACCTAAACCCTCGACACCCTCTGAGCAATTGAATTCTGCAGAGGCTGTCTTCATAGCACCAGGATGTAGAACAGTGAATTCCTTCTGGAGTGTAAATGCAAGCCAGTGTTTAAACTAGTATAAACTGTTCAGGGGAAGCCATCCACCATTTTCTTATTTACTATAAACTAATCATTCACTCTGAAATTGGGAAAAACATCTTCTTATTTCCACTTAGTTTGAGAAGATACAGACACCGAGTTCCTGTTTCTGAGAAACAGTCATACCACCTGTGGGTCTTTTTCTGTCCTCCACTATTAATTCCATAATAGACTCTATGTGCTTTTGATTTAACTAGTGTAAATCAAGGTCAAGTTATAATGAAAAAAAATATTTTTAAAGTTTTTTTGAACACTGAATTTTTTTGCATCTCTTTTTTTTTTCTTTTTTTTTTTTTTTTTTATTTGCACTGTATGGTAGCTTATTGTAAACAGTGCTGTAAGAACCCTGTACAGACACAGCACTTTACAAAATAAAACACTGATTAAAAATAAGCACAAATATATTTAGCATTCAAGAATCACTATAAAAATCAGCTTAGATTAGATAAATTAACAGCTAAAAACAGTACACAGTACTTAATTATTCAGTTATTTGAACATTCCAATAGAAAAATAGGAAAACTGTGTTATCTATTTTCCCTGGTATTTGAAGAAAAATAAATACCCCATTAAAATCTCTTGTCAGATATTTACCTCTCAAGAGTATTTGGAAAAAAGCAAATTTATAATATCAAAAATCTCACCAGACTAAGAGGATGTGGTGTTCAGTTGAAATCTGCATATGAAACTCCATGCAAACTTTGGGAAGATGATAGGTAGAAGATGTGCATGAGTTATACCCATTTAATGAAGGAGCATTCTTAATAAATTTATAGACTCCTTTTCTTCGATTAAATTATTCCTTAGATTACCAAAACTATTACTCCCCACAAAAAAGTGCTTTCTACGGGATTAAATCACAAAAGAAAATTCAATACAGCATTTTTGAAGAAGAAAGAGTCTGTAACATCTTTGTTTACTGTGTAAGTGAGAATTTCTCACACTTACCCCATCCATCAGACGCATTTAGGAGAGAAAAAAAAATTCAGAATCAATAGTTTCCAGAGAAAGGTTGTATACCCTTCCCAAAAACAAACAAACAAACAAAACCAACACATTCAGCAAAATAAGTCCGTTGTGTGAGTAATAGACAATTTCAGCCCGGCTTTTACAACACATTTAGAAAACTTCAGAACATAAATGAAGAAAATATGTGTCTTCCCCTCAGGAAGCAGATAGCTTGGCTGATGCTGAAGAAAGATGTGACCAGCTCATCAAAACCAAAATCCAGCTGGAAGCCAAAATTAAGGAGGTGACAGAAAGAGCTGAGGATGAGGAGGAAATTAATGCTGAGCTGACAGCCAAGAAAAGGAAACTGGAGGATGAATGCTCAGAGCTGAAGAAAGATATAGATGACCTGGAGTTAACGTTGGCCAAGGTTGAGAAGGAAAAGCATGCCACTGAGAACAAGGTATGAGGCAGAAGTTGTCACTCTGGAAAGAATTCTGCTTTGATACACAGTACGAAATTGTAAACAACATTTTTTATATACATTTACTTTCCACTTGTCAAAGGTGAAAAACCTCACAGAGGAGATGGCAGCCCTGGATGAGACCATTGTGAAGCTGACAAAAGAGAAGAAAGCCCTCCAAGAGGCCCATCAGCAGACACTGGATGACCTGCAGGCTGAAGAAGACAAAGTCAATACGCTGACCAAAGCTAAAACCAAGCTGGAGCAGCAAGT
>NW_024968359.1:0-1881 GCF_019238085.1 Lagopus leucura
GAATGGAGCCATAGGGATGATGGAGCCATAGGGACGCATGGAGCCATAGGAAGGAACGGAGCCATAGGGATGATGGAGCCATTAGGGATGATGGAGCCATAGGGATGAATGGAGCCATAGGGATGATGGAGCCATAGGGACGCATGGAGCCATGGGAAGGAATGGAGCCATGGGAAGGAACGGAGCCATAGGGATGATGGAGCCATTAGGGATGATGGAGCCATGGGAAGGAAGGGAGCCATAGGAAGGAAAGGAGCCATAGGAAGGAAAGGAGCCATGGGGACGCATGGAGCCATAGGAAGGAAAGGAGCCATGGGAAGGAAAGGAGCCATGGGAAGGAACGGAGCCATAGGGATGATGGAGCCATTAGGGATGATGGAGTCATAGGGACGCATGGAGCTATAGGAAGGAAGGGAGCCATGGGAAGGAAGGGAGCCATGGGAAGGAAGGGAGCCATGGGAAGGAACGGAGCCATAGGGACGCATGGAGCCACAGGGACAAACAGAGCCATAGGGACGCATGGAGCCATAGGGACGCATAAAGCCTTTGGGATGCATGGAGCCATAGGGATGCATGGAGCCATAGGAAGGAACGGAGCCAGAGGGACACATGGAGCCACAGGGACGAATGGAGCCACAGGGATGATGGAGCCATAGGGATGCATGCAGCCATAGGGACAAACAGAGCCATAGGGACACATGCAGCCATAGGGATGCATGGAGCCATAGGGACGATGGAGCCATAGGAAGGAACGGAGCCAGAGGGACACATGGAACCACAGGGACACATGCAGCCACAGGGATGATGGAGCCACAGGGACGCATGCAGCCAGAGGAAGGAATGGCAGAACTCAAAACTGCCCCAGCTGAGGGCTGAGATTCATTTCCCTGCAATGTGTGAGGCAGATTTAGGGTTACGGGGCACGGGGATGCAAGGCAGCCGTTCCTAATTCATGGCTCCAGCAGAGATCCTGGCTCCTGAACGCAACCCTATCAGCAAAACGCCGGCAGGGAGCATCCATCCCATGCCTGCAGATGGGATCCACGCAACCCAACCCATCTTACAGCCCCGCGGCCCAACTCAACGAGATGCTCTTCGATGGACGCTTCAGGTTTTGCTTTAAACTGCAAGAAAACGCACCCAGGAAAGCACAAAGCCCTCATCGGATGCAAAGCAGGGAATGCTTCGCTCCATCTCGAGGTTCATCACATAAAGAAGCGCAGGGCTGTGCCCTCAGGCTTTGCCTGGCTCCAGCACAACAACAGAATCCAGTCACCAGAGCTGCTGTTTGCCACACTGCTGCGCTTGGGTTTCACCAACTCGAGCGGCCGCTGACACCAGAAGCTTTGCTTTACCACGAGGATTTCAAAGCAGGGAAAGCGCTGCGCCTGAATTCACATCCACAGCCTGGGTTTCTCAGCGCTGCGGGGAAATCCCAACTCTCCAAAGGACTCCGGGGTGAAAGGGAGAAGCGTTGACACGTGTTGCAAAGAGAAATGTGCGTGTCAGTGCGACTGGTGTCACGAGACAAAGTCCAAGGCTGCGCTCGGCCCTGCCATCTCCTGCAGCACGGGCTTCGCTTTCCCACCTGCACAGCGCCCAAAGGGGAATGAATCCCACCCAGGGACCTCAACACCCAAAGGGGGATGAAGATCGTGGAAGCACACAGGGTTGGAAAGGTCCTCAAAGATCACAGAAGTATAGAATGGGTTGGAAGGGTCCTCAAAGATCATAGAATTACAGAATGGGTTGGAAGGGTCCTCAAAGATCATAGAATTACAGAATGGGTTGGAAGGGTCCTCAAAGATCACAACATTACAGAATGGGTTGGAAAGGTCCTCAAAGATCACAGAATGGATTGGTTGGATGGGTTGGAAAGGT
>NW_024968359.1:1891-3056 GCF_019238085.1 Lagopus leucura
TGGAAGGGTCCTCAAAGGTCACAGAATGAGTTGGGTCAGAAGGGTCCTCCAAGATCACAGTATCACAGAAGGGGTTAAAAGGGTCCTCAAAGATCACAGCAGCACGGGATCACAGCATGGTTGGAAGAGACCTCAGAGCACAGGGAGACGAATGCTTTGGCCCAGCAGCGCCTGCTGGCACCGCACAGGGGACACGGGCTGCCCGTGCTCACTGCACTGCCTCACACTCCCCTTTTAGCCACAGCAGGGCTGAGCCGTGCTCAGAGAGCTGCACACACAACATCCCACCATGCACACAGCCTAAAAACAAGTGGAAAGGCGAGGCAGCCTGCACAGAAACCCACAGACGCCCAACAGTAAATAAGGAACAGCAGGATCAGACTTTAAATGTGGTTGCTGCCATCCAGCACAACCATTCGTCGCCTTCTTGGGCCTCTCAAGCAGTGGGATCTGATTCACAGCTTGCCCACTGCCATCCAGCACAACCACGCTTCCCTTTTTGGGGTCCCAAGCACAGAACTTTGGCTGCAATTCACCTGGATCTCCCCATTTCCAGGTGAGCCCCCAGCACAAAGGCTTCCCAAGCCCAAAGGAACGTCCAAGCCAACACCACAAGCCTGGTTCCCAAGGGGCCTTGCAGACAATCCAGGCCGGGTGCCTCCCCAAAAGGGCCAACAAGGCAACACAGGGTAACACAGGAACCAGCAGGCTTCACTTGGGAGCTGGGAATTGCTGCTGAGCTGCTCACACACAGCCAACGAGTGCTTTGGAAGCATTTAAATGAATCAGCACAAGGCCACTCCGCTCACTCAAACTCACTCCTGCCTTGCAGGCACGTTCTCTGATGCTCAGCATGCATAATGCCACAGATCTGCCCCAAACCAGCTGCAGTCAGTCCCAAACCCTGCACAGCACCGTGCTTGGAGGGTAAACAGCAATTTTCTGCAGCAGGAACACCTAACAATGCCTCTGAGAGTGAGTCTGTTCCCATTTGTAAGCAAGACAATACCTGGGTATGGCAGCTGTGCAGCTGATGGAAAGCTGAAGGTGACAGGAGGGCAAAGCTGGGTGCTGCAACAGCTTCTGCAAGGGGAGAAGTCCTGGTGTTAAGGGACGGGCCTTAAAGATCACAGAACCATGGGATGGTTGGGTTGGAAAGGACCTT
>NW_024968359.1:3066-6162 GCF_019238085.1 Lagopus leucura
TGGGTTGGAAAGGACCTTAAAGATCACAGAACCATGGGATGGTTGGGATGGAAAGGACCTTAAAGATCACAGAACCACGGGACGGGTTTGGAAGCGTCATTAAGACTACAGCCACAGAATTACAGCCACGGTTGGGTTGAAAGGGAGCCCAAAGCCCCTCAGACCCAGTCCTGCAATGGGCTGAGTGCCCCCCAGCAGCTCAGGCTGCCCCAGGCCCAAGCCACGGCTCCAACCAGCACAGCAGGAGGTCGTTCCACGCAGAGATGCTCTGCTGCTGGCACAGCCACGGCCCAGGTGAAGGAAGGAAGGAACACGGAGCGCATTTCTGCTCCTGCTGCCAAAGGGAGCGAAGCGAGCTCAGCGCCGGGCGCAGGTCAGCACGGCCCAGGAACGCCACAACCATCAATTAAGGGGGTTTGGAAAGATGTCAGGTTAACGAGTAACCCAACCTCAGCTGTCAGCCAGCACGGCCTTCCTGGCTCCCTCAGCAGCAAGGTGTGGGGGGAAGCGTCCTTGCGGGCACGCAGGGATCAGGATTACTCAACGCCAAAGCGTTCCAGCTCCTCCGTACCACGGAGAGAACGGCTCCGTTGGTAATAAAACAACTCGTGTGCCAGCTCTGAGCACCCCAGACGACTCAGAGCTCATGGAATTGCACAGCAAAAGCCGCAGGCCGGCATTAACGGCGCTGAAAGAGGTCCAAGTCATCCCCAGGAATCCAGCTGAGGTTCTGAAAGAGTCAGGAATTCCCTGCTTGGGCTTCCAGCCGCCCAAATAACCAAGGCAGGCTGCTGGGAACGGAACGCTGATGTGGTTTGGGGTCGATAAAGCCATTTGTTAATCGGGGCTGAGCAGATCCACCTCCAGATGGGTAGAGATGGGGAGGAATGGGGCTGCCGCGCCGTGAAACACGTGTTCAGTACAAGCAGTGCGCACACACAGCCACAAAACACAGGCAGGGACACCGAGCTGAACCCCTGCACCCATTCTGCAGCAGAAACGCACTCCTCTACGACGGGGCAGCGCTCAGAGCAAGCTGCTATTCACCTACAGCAGGGCTGCACCCCAGCGAGCCACCGCCTGCTCACCCCCAAACTGTCCATGCTCACGGCTGCAACCCCTCAGCATCGCTCCATTCCCCAGCTCTGATCCATCTGGAATCACCAGTTTCACTCCTGTCCACGCCAAAGCAGCACGGGTTGCAGAACCACCGCCTTCCCCACCAGCAGCTGCTGATGCATTCGTTCCTACCTGGAGCTGCCAGTTTCCTTCAGCTGGGATCTCTGAGGAAAACCCAGCCTGAGCTCCTGCAGCTGCTGCTGCTCCTCCTGCACGCGGCTGCAGTCAGAGCACGGGGCTCCAGGAGCTGAGGTGGGAAGGGCGAGCCAAGGTCAGAGCCCAACCAGCAGATAGAAAAGAGCCAGGGCGTAAAGAAAACATGTGAAAAATGTGAAAAATGCCGCGTGCTTCGCTGGTTCAGTCTGTTCTGAGCAGGAAAACCACGTTCTGTTCAGCAGAGCTGTCACACTGAGAGCCGCTGCTCCCCGCGGGCTCAGGGGAGGACGTTCCCTTCACATCAGAGAGCTGGAAGCCATCCTGTGCCCCAGCAGCGCCGTGCTGGGATCGCTGCAGGGACAACGCGCCGTCCCAGCTGTGGGTGCAGCTCCCCCCTCCTGCACAGCAAAGAGATTGAGATATTCCTAACGAAGCGACGCACGAGAGCAGCGCTGCGCCGCATGAAGGCTGCTGGAGAGCAGCAACGCTCTGCAAATTCACCTTCTGCTCTCCTCGGGCTCTGCAAATAGTTGGAATTTCCCTCTTGGAGCACAGCAGCGATCCTCTGCAGCTCCACCAACAGCCAGCTGGCAACGCGGGCCGTGTTTGTAAACCCACACATCTCCGAGCAGCCATCAGCAGCCGCGGCTTTGGTGGAACGTGAGATGGGCTGCAGTTCTGCCTTCCAGGACAGCGTTGGATGCACGCAGGGAGAAGCAGGACGAGGCATGGAAGCTCCTGAGCCCCAAACAAAGCCCACACCGCAGCCCTCCCCACTCACCCTTATCTGCCTGGGGCTCCCATCGACCTTCTGCCCACAGGGGGCTGCAGGGCACGGCCGGGGGGGGGCGCTCTGGAGGGACGCGTGGCTCTGCGGGGTGAGGAGCTGCAGCACGAAGGCCTGGGGCTGCGCTCTTCAATGCATGGGACAATATAAACACGCAGCCACGCTTCCGGAGGTCTCAGCACGTTGGTTATTTCACCCCTTTGGCTGCTCCCATTTTTGGGGTGCTGCTCCATAAAGGCGCCCACGAAACCCCAGACGTCTTGGTGACACCAAGCAGAGCCTTCCTCCTGCTTCTTCCAACTCAGGGAACGTCGGTGAGCTGCACAGCAGCGGCACCAGGCACAGGGTCGGGTCATCGGAGCACCAGGCAGGCGATCTCAGCCCATCGCTGCTCCTTTTATTGCTGCTTTGTTCTCTTTAAGCAGAAAACCAACCCCAAAAAACCACTCGTGTTTCTCCTCCGCATCGATTTCTTCCAGCTTCCTCCTCCCAATAAGCAAACAGGCAGCCCCAGCCCCGCGCATTTGGGATGCCAGCAGCAGGATGAGTCCCTCCACGTCTCCTCTGCTACACGAAGCCGCTCCAAACTGCAGCGAGCAAAGATTCCACCAGCAGCCCAGGGCTTGGGGAAGAGCGCAGGGGAGATTTAAGAGCCGCTTCCATCAGCGAGCGGGACCCGATCCCATCCGCGCACCTCTATCTCTGTTATTAAACATTAAAGCTGGCAGACAACAATTAAATTAAGCTGACAGGACGCTGTAAAAGACTGTTTAATTGCAGAAGCGCCCGAGTTCGTTTAAACATGTAATTAGTTAATTATGTGTGTACGGCTTTAACGTTATTCAGATTATTCGAGCGCGCCGTTCACCATGTGGGTGTTTTTATCCAGCACGGCTCCCTGAAACTGGCTGCAGTGATAGGATGGGTTGGGAAGGTCCTTAAAAAGCGTAAATGCGTGGAGAGATAAAATGGGTTGGGTTGGAAAGGTCCTCAAAGATCACAGAATCATAGAATGGGTTGGAAAGGTCCTCAAA
>NW_024968359.1:6172-8816 GCF_019238085.1 Lagopus leucura
GGTCCTCAAAGGTCACAGAACCATGGAATGGGTTGGTTTGAATGGATCCTTAAAGGTCACAGAACCACGGGATCAGAGCACAGTCGGATTGCAAGGACCCCAACGTCCCCCCAGCCCCACCTCTGCCATGGGCTGCGTGCCCCCCACCAGCTCAGCCTGGCTCCCATCTCTGCAGGGACGGAGCTCTGATCCTCATCACCCTGGATAAAGAATTCCCTCCTCACACCCAACCTCAATCTCCTCTCTTTGAGCTTCAAACCATCCCCCCTTGTCCCGTTAGGAGCCCCGCCATTCCAGGGGCAGACAGGGATGGGAAAAGGGCGAATTGTTTTCCACCACCGCCCGCGAGCACAGAACGCTGCCACCAAACGCCTGCTTGTTTTTCTCTTTGGTGGCTCCACACGCAAAGCAAACCACAACGGAACCAAACATTCCACCAGTGCAAAGGAGGAACCACGTGAGCTCCGAGCCAACCCCCAACAGATCGAGGAGGAAGAAAGAAAAGTGAGAATCACAGCTCAGAGCGAATTGCTGAGGGAAATCCAGAGATGGGAAGAAGCAGCAGCAAGAACTGGGAGCAGTGTGCTAAAGGAAAGCCAGGATTCTCTCACAGCACACCAACTTTCCTGCTGGGCACGTCCTGAATTGAGGAAAAGCAGCCACGAGGAAAGCAGCCGTCGGGGTTTGCCGTGCTCACCGCGCTTATTTACCTGCGCTGGGACAGCAATAAGGAAAAGCAAAGAGCTCCAACGGCAGCGGCTCCTCCTGCCAAAGGTTCCGTTTCTTTCTGCACCCACAGGAGAGGTTTGGGAGCAGGAAGAGCTCGAGGAGATTCCCAACAGGAAGGCAGACACAGACGTCCCCGATCCCAAACACAGCTTCCCATTTCCGGGAACGAACGCGCGGGGTTTCGGGTTTCAGGATATTCAACGCTGTTCTCATCGCTGCCCAAAGTTCCTGTTTTGGTTTTTTTTTTCAGAGCTGCTCTGCGTCTCCCTGGATCCGTGTCGCCCGTTCCGGTGGAGCCTGAGCTCGTTAAGGGAGGGGGTTAATTAGCAGCGGAGCGCATCCCGAAGCGACAGACCCTTCCATAGGCAGGAGCGGAGCGCAGGGATTGAACACGGAGCTGAAAGGTGGGAAATCAGCCCACGGTTTCTGGATCTGCTGGCTTTGTGATGGGAGCTGACAGCAGCACTTCGCCTGCTGAGCCCACACAACCGGCGTCAGGTCCTTCCAGCGGCACCAAACCCCTTTTGTCACCGCAAATCCCAGCGGCGTCGCGTCCTCCATCACCGCCGTGCGGGGCCTCCTCCAGCCCAGGCAGGAAAAGTTGTGGCCACGGAAAAGTCATTTGTTGACGAATGGGAACAAAAATCATCTCCGTCGTTCTGAGATAAACCTCCTGCAACGACTCCAGACCGTGCAGAGTGCAGAGCTCCTCCTCCACACAGCAGAGATGACCGCCGTCCTTACAGCCGGCCCTGCAGAAATGCTCCCAAACAGCCCCGAACCGGGTGGAAATTAAAGCACCGAGGAGTTAACGAAGCAGCAACACACAGAGCGGGTCTGCAGCCCTGCAAACACAGCCTCCCGTGTGATGCATGCATGGGATTCGTGCTAACGAGGGCTCCGCTTAACGGCCGGTCCCCTCCCTTAAAGCCACGCTTATCATCAGATAACACAGCAGCAACAGTTACTCAGCCTCACGGTAATTACAGTAATTAGCACAGCCGGGGTGCAAAACAAACCAGGAAAGCCCCGTTTGGGTGCTGAGTGCTGCGTTTGCAGCAGGACGGGGCAGGGGCCCATTGCTGTCGTCTCACGGGGTTGTTTTACATTTACAGCCCAACAGGAGCACAGCTCCCTCCAGATCAGCGCCACGGGGTGGGAAATGCCAGCAGACGGAGGGCTGAGCACGGAGCTTCGGCCTTCAGGATCACAGCAATCATTCGAGGTAACGAAACCCCATTTCCAGAACCACAACAAACAGCCAAAGTCGTCGCATCTGCCCCCGAAGCTCAAAGGAGGCAGGCAGGGCTGGGTGGAACGGCTCCAGCTGAGCCGGCACGCAGCACAGGGCCACAGCATCTACCAGCATCGCCCCTTCCATCCCAGCGACGCCGTGCTGCACACAAAACCCCGCCAGCATCCCCCCCTCAGGCTGCCTTAAACCGATGGCAAAAGGTTTTATGGAGAGCTGGGGACAAATCCCGACAGTGGGACGGCATTAAGGAGCTCTCAGAAGGGGAAAAAACCCCGCGGAAAAGGGATACCTGCAGGTTTCTGGGGTTGTTTTGAAGCTTATAAGAGGTAAAAATAAAGAACGGTGAAATACTCAGGGAGAACACAGAGGGCAGAAGGATGTGATGGGGGTAAAGGGGAGCCTGCAACAAAATGGGGTTGTGGGGAGCCAAGAGGAGCAGCCCCACTGCTATAGGGCACAAAGCAATGGACGGAGGTGGATCCTTCAGGGAGGAGAATTAAGGGGTATTTGATGGATCTGTGCTGAAGAACTGGGATGTCAGCTGCCGGGATGGAAATGTTTGGGGGATGTGAGCTGCACTGAGGAAATGGGGGACGTTTGGGGTGAAGGGAATGCGGGGGATAAACGGATGGGGGCTGAAGAAATGGGGGACGTGGGGGA
>NW_024968359.1:8916-14894 GCF_019238085.1 Lagopus leucura
GGAGGGTTTGGTTTAGAATGGGGTCTGGGGGGGGGATATGGGCTGAACTGGGGGGGATCAGGGGGAGGAATGAATATGAGAGGGGGGAATTATGGGAAGGGGATCAGAGGGGGGATTTGGGGGGATGTCAGAAGGGGAACTGGGGGGATCTGGTGGGCATCTGCTGAAGAAATGGGATGTACTGGGGCTGTTAATGGGGCTGGCTGTTACTGGGGTTGTGACCGGGGCTGTTCCTTACTGGGGCCGTTATTGGGGTTGTTACTGGGACTGTTAGTTCTTGGGGCTGTTCTTTACTGGGGCTGGCTGTTCCTGGGGCCGTTATTGGGGTTGTTAGTGGGGCTGTTAGTTATTAGCACTGTTCTTGGGGCTGACTGTTAACTGGGGTTGTTCTTGGGGCTGTTAGTTCTTGGGGCCATTATCGGGGTTGTTACTGGGGTTGTTCTTGGGGCTGTTAGTTACTGGGGCTGTTAGTTCTTAGCACTGTTTTTGGGGCTGTTATTAGCGCTGTTATTGGGGTTTTTCCTGAGGCTGTTAGTTATTGAGGCTCGCTGTTATTGGGGTTGTTAGTTGTTAGGGCTGTTATTGGGGCTGTTTGTTATTGGGGTTGCTCTTGGGGCTGGCCATTATTGGGGCTGTCTGTGACTGGGGTCGTTCTTGGGGCTGTTGCTGGGGTTGTTATTGCTGTTAGTTGTTATTGGGGTTGTTGCTGGGCCCGTTAGTTCCTAGGGCTGTCCTTAGCGCTGTTATTGGAGCTGTTTCTCGGGGTTCCGTGCCGTTAAGCGCAGGGCGGGGATTCGTGCTGACGAACGCGGGGATTTGCGAGAAATCAACGGCAAGAACTCCGGGATTCCCCCCCCCTCCCCCCGTTCGGGATCCCTTCGATCCCGGCCGAAACCTTCGGAGCAACGGATGGCGGCGCCGCCGGCCGGACCCGGTGCCGCTCGGTTCTCCTCGCTCCGCCGCCTCCAGGCCCCGCCCCACCGCCCCGATCCACCCCCGCTTCTTCCGCACGGCGCGGCCTCACGGCGGAGAACCCAACGGAGAACCGAAGGCACCGGGATCGCCCCGAACGCCTCCCCCCGGCCGCGGATCCCCCGAAGAACGGCCGGGTCCGGCGGGAGCCACTCACCGGCACCGCGGAGGCAGACGGAGGGAGAGGGCCGCGAGGCGACGGCGGCTGTGAAGGCCTCGCCCGCCGCCGCTTCCTCCCGAGGGCCGCGGACAAAATGGCGGCGGCCGGAAGTGCCCCGCGCTCCGCCCCGCCCCGCGCCCCGCACTCTGCGCACCGCCCCGCGCCGACGGCGCAGCCCCGAGGGCCGCCGTACGCCAACGGCGTAGCGATAGGCCGCGCCGCGCGCCCCCCGCGCCCGCTCACCCCGCTTCGGCGCTGCACAAACGGCGCGGAGGGGGGGGTTACGCAGTTAGCGGAGCGCTCAAGGGGAGGGGCGGGAGGGACGGGCGCGGCACCGGAGCTCCGTTCGGCGCTAGGAGCTCATTTCGGCGCTCGGGGAGCCGCGGGTCCCGCCCCGAAACCGCCTTCTCCCATAAACAGCGAAGTGCGCACTTTGCGTGGAGGCGTGAAGAATACGGCCTACGCAGGCGGCGCGTGACCCTCGCTACGCCGTTGGCGCAGCGCGTCCCGCGCCTCGCGCCCCTCGCTACGCCGTTGGCGCAACGCGCCCCGACCTCCGCCCGCACTTTGCGTAGCGCTCCTTGACGCAGCGGCCGCGTTACGCAATGCGGGCTACGCCAGCGGGGCGACGTAAGCGCGGATGTGAATAGCGTAACCCCCCCCCCCCTACGCCCAACCCCAGGCCGCCGCCGCCGCGCCCCTCGCGTTAGGCCCGAGCTCACCTCAGGCGGCGAAAGCGCCGCTCCGGGCCCGGCCGAGCCGCCCTCCCACCGCCGGGACCCGGGAGGCGTCGCGGAGCGGTCGGGGAGGAGGAGGAGGGGGGCGGGGGGAGCGGCTCCGAGGGGCAGCGGTCCGGCAGCGGCGCCGCACTGACCTCACCGCGCTGCAGCGACGTCACGGCGCCGCCGCGCCACGCCCACACGGGGAGCAAGCCACGCCCACACGGGGAGCAAGCCACGCCCACAGTCGATAAGTCACGCCCCTTCGCGTGACGTCACGGGGCGGGGGGAAAGTGGGGCGGGGCGAAGCGGGAAAGGGCGGGAAATGCGGTGCGGTGGAGGGAAAAGTGGGGTTCGGGAACGGGGGGAGGAAACGCAGTGCAAAGGGGGGCAGGGTGCGATAAATGGGGGGGGCAGTGCATGGGGAGAGCTGCAGCGCAATGCACGGCGGGGTGAATGGGGTGCAATGCACGGGGGAGAATGAGGTGCAACGCATGGGGGGGATGGGATGCAATGCACTGGGAGTGAATGGGGTGCAATGCATGGGGAAAATGGGGTGCAATGCATGGGGGGTGAATGGGATGCAGTGCATGGGGGGAACCGCAGTGCAATGCATGGGGGAAGTGGGTTGCAATGCATGGAGGGAAACGGAGTTCTAGTGCATGGGGAGAAGGGGGTGTAGGGCATGGAGGGGAGGGGGAATCCCCCTCCAGAGGGCGGAGGAAGGGCAGCAGCAGCTCAGGTCCTGCGGGAATGGGGGATTTTCGCGACACGGGGCGATTTTCAGAGGGAAAAAACCGCCGCCAGCACACGGTGCTACAGAGGGGCCGCGCTGAGGCGGGAAGTTGACAGGGCGCCGCCATTAGGCCGAGTTCTCGCGAGAGCTCCCGAGAAGACGCGCGCGGGAGCAGCACTGGCGGCCGCCATTTCCTGCAATGACAGGAGGCTCCGTTCTCGCGAGAGCTCCCCAAGTGCGCGGCGATCACTTTCTCGCGAGAGTTCACGAAGTGAAGAGTGAGGGTGGGGCGACGCTCTCGCGAGATTTTTTTTGGGGGGGGGGGGAGGGGCGCGGGCGCCATTTTCTCTGCCGTCGGGAGGAGGCGCTGAGGAGCGGGCGGGACTGAAGGCGGCAAAGAAAAACCGAGGGGTGCGATGAAAGGAGGCCGACTGAGACGGGAGCGGAGGAAGGACGGAAGAAAACCGCAGCCTGGCGGCCATCGGGCTGCTTCAGCGCCTCCAGGCGGGAGGAGGCGCTGGGAGGGGAATAAAGCAGCGCTGTGTGGGGCAGCAGCCGCGGTTTCAAACAGGCGGCGTTAAAACCGGCTGTCAGCCTTGAGGAAGAGCCCCAGGCACAACACAGGAAACCTGGGGGCGCGTTCGCCTCAAAGAAGCAAAAATAAAGTGCCCTTCCTGCTGGGAAGCCACAACCCGAGGAGTTTTACAGGTCTTGCTGCTGATGGAACCCCGAGGGGGGCAGGAGGTGGTTTTCATCCATCAGTGCAGGAATACGGTGCAGGAATTGCTGTTGTGATGGGAGCTCTGCGTCCTCTCAACGCACAGACACGGATCTTCACGGATCTCTGTAGAACAGATCCCTGCACGGCGACCATCGCTTCCTGCTGCCCAATCTCTCCTCATTACCGGCGTCCAGCAGGAGATCGCGGAGCAGGGCTGCGCCCTGGACGTCATCTGAAGCTTCTCCCACCAGAATCGTAAGATTCTATGAGGATTGGAAGGGAGCAGACCTCTGGTGCTGTGCATCTGCTCTCCCACAAACCAGCCATCCTCATCCGTGTCTCCAAGGAGACAAATGCTTTCTTCAGCCCAGCCCAGCAGCCCGGCTCGTTGTCTGAGTTCTCATTAGGGCCTGAAAAGGATTGTTGCTACGACAAGATAAGAACCTTGGAACTATTGGAGATTGCAGGTTGCTGATGACCATCTCTTGCATAGGGTGTAAAGGAAGGGCTCTCAAGCAGCGTGAACACAGCAGACCTTTTGGGAAGTGTCCCTGCAGTGCTTCCACACTGATGGACACCTCAAGTCCACCCTGCAAGCTGCAGCTCCTGGCTCTTCAGCTCTGGCTTTTGAAAGGAGGAGATGCATGCGCACCTCAGTTTCTCTTAACCAGCTCTTATATCCTTGCTGCAGGATACCTGGAGGGCGTTCACCGTAATGGAACAAAAACAGAGTCCTTCCTCACAGGCGCCTGCAGACCTTGCATACCAAAACTGCGTGTAGGGTGGACAGTGGGGGTTCTCAGGCAGCATGAACTCCACAGACCTTTTGGGAAGCATTGGGGGGACACCAGGAAGGCGATATGGGAGGGAGCTCTCGTGAAGAATCTTCCTGAGCAGAAAGAAATTTAACACCCGAGCTGCAGTGCAGGATGAATGTATGATCTGGGTGAGTGGGAACAATTTATAACTGTGATGAGGTCAGTGCTGTGGTCACATCTTCATCCATTTATTTTTTTTTTGTTCAAGCTTTCATTTCAAGACCACGTGAACAACATCAAGCTCGGAATTATGGCGGTAACAGCAGCTTGTGAACAGCTGAAGGAGACTGAAGGGTTTGGGAAGCTTTTAGAGAATTGTTCCTTGGAAACGATGCGACTGCTGGCAGCAGAAATGAGCAGCCCCGTGGTTTTAACAAGAACTTCGTGGTTCTTTGCAAGGTTACAGACATGAAATCAGCAGATCAGAAGAGAACCTGACTGCGTCTGCTGGCTGAAGTCTGCGAGGAGAATTCCAGAGGCATCTTAACCTTCACAGATGATCTGCAGCACGTTGAGGGTGCAGGTAAAGCTTCAGACAAAGCTCTGAAGAGCGATAAACGAGCAAACAGGGAGTGACAATCTCTCTAAACAGAAGATGAGCGTGGTAAGTCTGTAGAGATGAGCGTCTCTGCTGAGGGTGCGCGTGAGCAGTATGAGAAAAGGTCCCAAATGCACAACAGCACCATGAAATTGTATGGGAGTCACGTTTGGTGCCATAGGGTGCACTGGGAAGCCCTGGGGGTTGCGCTGGGGAGGCACCAGAGCTCTGGGAGGAGGACTGTGGGACGGTGCCAGCTGCTCTCTGCCTCTGAATAATCCTTGTGGGTTCTTTACTTGGGGAGTGCTGCTGCTTTCCTGCTGTTGGGCATCGCGTGGTTTCGATCCATTCCCTATCACTGCTGGGAAAGCGACAGCAGCAAAAGCGTCAAACAACAGCAAAGAAAGCGCCGGGACTGAAAAGGTGGAAACAAAACCTGCGCCACCGTGCAGACGTAAATGAAACGGGACAGGGAGGAGATGTGGCTTTGCACTGGAGATAAATAAATCACTGGGGACGGATCCAATAAACCACAAGGGAAAAATAAAGGAGAGCTCAGAGCAGCTGGGTGCCCCCATGCCACCCCACCCCCTGTACCAGCCGAGGCTCTGCTCCTCGCTGTGCTGCATGAAAGGCTGCAACCGAGTGGAAGTTGCTGGATGTTGTGTTGAGGGACACGGTTTAGTGGGAGCTATTGGGAATAGGTGAACGGTTGGACTGGATGATCTTTGAGGTCTTTTCCAACCTTGGTGATTCTATGATTCTATGGCAAACGCCCTCAGAGCTGAGATCCGTACGTTTAATACCGCGCGCTCCTCGAAACATCACAGCCACCGTTCACAAAACATGAGAACCACCACCTCGCGTCGCTCCCGGCTTCGCAGCCCGGCACCGAACCGAAGGAACGACCTCGTCTGTGCTCCACAAAAACAAGACGCCGTTCCTCAACGCGCCGCCGCTGCTCCGCGTCGGTTCCTCAAACCGCAGCGCCGCGTGGTTGACCGATCCCCAGTAAATCGGCCGAGGGTTTGGTCCTACAGGATGGAATGCTTCTCAAAGGGCACCGTCAGCTCTTTGGCTGCTGCCTCATCCAGGAACCACAGCAGCTGCCCCGTGTGCGGCCGGACGCGGGCGGCGGGGAGGAGGTTTTCCTCATTGCCTTCTAAAATGCGCTGTTGGATGAAACAGAGGAGTTGTCACAAAAGAGAAGCGCAAAGTTCCATCCCAGCCCCATCCCAAAACGACTCCATTGCACCAAAGGAGTTACAAAGAAAGGAGTTAAAAGGAGTTATTCCATCCCAAAATGACTCCATT
>NW_024968359.1:14904-20277 GCF_019238085.1 Lagopus leucura
CCATCCCAAAACAGCTCCACTGCACCACAGAGGAGTTACTAAGAAAGGAGTTACTACAGAAGGAGTTATTCCATCCCAAAATGACTCCATTTCACCACAGAGGAGTTACTAAGAAAGAGAACCGCAAAGCTCCATCCCAAAACACCTCAGTTTCACACAAGGAATTGTCACAAAAGAGAACCGCAAAGCTCCATCCCAACCCCATCCCAAAACATCTCCACTGCACCACAGAGGAATTACAACGAAAGAGAAGCACAAAGCTCCGTCCCAACCCCATCCCAAAACAGCTCCATTTCACCATAGAGGAGTTACTAAGAAAGAGAACCACAAATCTCCATCCCAACCCCATCCCAAAACAGCTCCACTGCACCACAGAGGAGTTACTAAGAAAGGAGTTACTACAGAAGGAGTTATTCCATCCCAAAATGACTCCATTTCACCACAGAGGAGTTACTGAGAAAGAGAACCACAAAGCTCCATCCCAACCCCATCCCAAAACGACTCCATTTCACCACAGAGGAGTTACTAAGAAAGAGAACCACAAAGCTCCATCCCAACCCCATCCCAAAACACCTCCGTGCCACCACAACGCAATCAGATCCTTGCAGGGGGCAGCAAAGCTTTTCCCCACGGAGTCCCCAACCTTTAGGACGGCGGCTTTGCCCTCCCCCGTGGCCACAAACACCACGGTGCGTGCGGCGTTCAGCACTGGGAGGGTCAACGTCACGCGCTCCGGCGGCGGCTTCGGGGAATCGGTGATAGCAGCCACGATTTTCTCTTTCTCCTATCGAGAATCATTAAAACCGACGGATTAAAAACTAAATTGGAACAAAGTAAAGGGAGAAGGCGGAGATGCTTTTAACCCCTCCTTCCCCCCTCCACCCCAACACACACTCACCTGCAGCAGGGGGTGGTTGGGGAACAGGGAGCAGGTGTGGCCATCCGGCCCCAGGCCCAGGAGCAGCAGGTCAAAGACGGGCACAGCATCGCCATGGAAGGCCTGGGGGGAACAGGGGGGGAGGGTTGTGGGGGGAGCTCCCCAAATCCTGAGGGAAGGAGTCCCTCAAATCCTGGGGGGAGGAGAGGGGTTCACCAAATCCTGAGGGAAAGGCGGGGAGTGGGAGCTCCCCAGGTCCTGGGGGGGGAGGGAAATGGGGAGGGGACAGTCTTCCAAATCCCGGGGGGGGGATCCGCGGGAATAAATCCTGGGGGGTAGAAGGGAGGAAAAAAGTCCCCCAAATCCTGGGGGAAACAGGGGGGTGGTGGTGGGGGGAGTCCCCCAGATCTTGGAGGAAGGGGGAGAGGAGATTCTCCCAAATCCTGGGGAAGGATGTCCTTGTGTTGGGGACCCCCGGCTCCTGGCAGAGGGAAAGGTAGTGGGGGGGGGGGGGGATTCCAGCTCCTCATATAGGGGAGGAAAAAGATGGGGGGAGCCACTCCACATATAGGGGAGGGGGGATCCCAGCTCCTCACACGGGGAAGGAAGAAGGAGGGGGGGGGGTCCCGCCTCCTCGTGAAGCCCCCCGCCTTCCCGCCCCCCTCTGCCCCGCCTTCACCACCCCTCCCCCCTCACCTCTCCTCGCCCCCTTCCTCCCCCTCACTTCCCCTCCCCTCCCCGGTACCTCTCGCAGCCTCTCGGCATAATCCGCGGCCGCGGCGTTCGGAGAGAGCCCATGAGCGACAGCGAGGACCGTCGGGGCTGGCGCCGGGAGCCGCGGCAGCAGCTGAGCCCGGTACGCCCCGAAGGTGCTCTCCGGGTGCTCGGGGGGCACCAGGCGCTCGTCGCAGAAGGCCAAGAGCCACGGGCCCGCCCCGTTGGCGGCTCCGGTGGAGGCGGCTGAGGGCAGCTCCCGGGCCAGGAGCCCCACCAGGCTGCCTCCGGACAGACCCAGAGAGAAGCGGCCGCCGCTCCCGGCCGCCCGCTGCACGACGAGCTGCGCCAGGGCCGAGCCCAGCTCCTGCGGGGACGGGAACACCGAGATGCGGCCCGGCATGGCGGCGGCCGGAAGCGGGGAGCGGCGGAGGCCGGAAGTGGGGGAGCGGAGGCCGGATGTGACGTCACAGATGGAGGCGGAAGTGGGGGGAGTGCGCCGAAGGCGGCTTCGGAAAGGCGGAAGTGCTGCGCGTTGCCTAGCAACCTGCGGCCTAGTCGAGGGCTGAGGCCTGGGCTTTGCGTGAGGGCTTCAGCCCCGCGCCCGCAGCCTCAGCCCGGCTCACCTTCGGCGAGAAGCAGTGGAAGGAGACGCTGCGCGCAGCCGTCCCTCTGTGTTAACTCTCGCCTGGCTCCCGTGCCCCCCCAAGCAATGAAAACACATCACAGCTTGCTCAGCAGCACTCATTAACATTTCCTCACTCACAGCACGGCTGCCCTCCATCCACCTCCCTGCACCCCAAAGCCTGCTCCGAGCTCAGAGGCCTCAACCCCTCATGTCCGTAACTCCCAGCCCCGAGGGCTCGGCACGTGTGAGATTTCCAGGCGTCGTTAAGGTAAAAACCGTGACCTAACGCAATTAAAGACTGCTCTGTTAAAAGCCTAACTCGTTAAGTACAGCCCGCAGCCGGAGCACAAACAAACCCGCCGTAAAAGTCACCACAGAGCCTCTGCCATGACAGCAGAGCAGCGGGGAGCAGTCACAAAAAGCCCTCTATCGGCGCGGCAGCGGGTTAATGGGTCAGTGCTGGCTGGTTAATGTGCTTTAGGTGAGGGCGACACCCCGAGGGGGGTTTCCCTGCTGGTGCTTTCGCTGTCGGAGGGTCTCACGTTGCGTATCAGCTTCCCACAAGCCTCATCTTTCCAGTGAATCATCGTTTTCCTCGCCGCCTTCTTCAAGGTTTGATCCAGGCTCGATCACAAGGCGACTTTCCCGGAGCAAATCCTGGCGTAAAGGCATTCGTCCAACGGAACGTATTTGCCCAGCTTTACATCCAGGAAATACAGCCGGTCCGATGTCTGGTGGGGGTCAAAGCCTTCCCTCTGCAGCCGGGTCTTCTGGAT
Source organism: Lagopus leucura (assembly GCF_019238085.1). NCBI lineage: Eukaryota > Metazoa > Chordata > Aves > Galliformes > Phasianidae > Lagopus > Lagopus leucura. The sequence continues at coordinate 17,900 of NW_024968359.1, forward strand.
CTTAAAAGTGCCTTCAGAGAAGGGAGAAAGGAGAAAATGTTTTGAAGGAGACGCTTCGTATCCGAAACGCCGTGAGAGAAAAACGTCGCATTTCGTTTCCAGTCAGATTTTTGCTTAAGAATTTGCAAATATTCTGTTTGCCACCGTGTTCCCATGTGAAGCTCGTGCAGTTTTTACTTCTCCGAAGACACGGAGTGGCTCTTGGAGTTCCCAGGAAATGGAAAAAACTCTGCGGATTCCCAGAAAACTGGAAGGGCTCTGCGGATTCCCAGAAAATGGGAAGAGCTCTCTGCAACCCCAGGATATTTAAAGCACCAAAGCAAGCAGCCAAAGCATCTCCTGTTGCCGTGGCTGCTGGTTGCGCTACAAGCAAAATTAAGGGCATGCAGACACGGTGTGACCAGAACAGGACCACGCAATGGCCCATGAAAGGCAGCAGAATGTGCAGCACAGAGTGAGGGGGGCTCAGAACCTCCTCCCCTCTTTTCTCAGCAGAGCTCTGTGCACGCAGAGCTCCTGCGCAGCCACACGGATACCATTTCAGAGAGCTTTCTTCCCGCTGTGCTTCAGTTTTAAAGCCTGTAACGAGCTTGTTTGCTGGCTTAAGACTGAGCTCTGGCTTTTATTCATGGCATTTGTTGACTACAAGAGAGGATTTCATTACGCAACCTCTGGCAGAAGATGGATGGCAGCCAACCAAGCAGCTCCAGTTACAGCGCATTGCCTGAGGGCTGCTTTCTCAGCTCGCTGCCAAATAAAAGTTCCCCCTTTGAGCTAAAAGTTGGCCGAGGGCAGCAGATGGGGATTGCACCTACCTGTGGTGTCAACCTGGGGTGAAAGACGGAGGAAAATGGGCCGGGCGTAGGAAGGCAGAACTTTCTGGAGCTCCTGGTAAAGAATGTTGGGGTTCACTTTCGTTTTAGGATCTGCGATTGCTGCCATTCCAGCTTTTCCTTCCACCCCTGAAATAAAAGAGGTGGAGACACAAAAAGGTAGCATGAGTTAAGCATGAAATATTGGAGAGATTCAAGTGTAGATATGGGCTGGAGAGTTTGGCAGAGAGGAACCTGATGAGGCTCAACGCGAGCGAGTGTAGAGTTCTACACCTGGGGAGGAAAAACAGCATGCATCAGTCCGGGATGGGGCTGAGCAGTGGAAAGGAGCTCTGCAGAGAAGGACCTGGGGGTCCTGGTGGCCAATGGTTGACCACAAGCCAGCAGTGCGCCCTGAAGGCCAAGAAGGCCAATGGCGGCCAACAGGTTGACCAGTGGTTGACCAACAGTTGACCAGTGGTTGAGTGGCAGTTGATCATGAGCCAGCAGGGCACCCTGGTGGCCAAGAAGGCCAACAGAACCCTGGGATGCACTGCCCAAAGCGTGGCCAGCTGGGTGCTCTGCACTGGGGAGGCCCTGTCTGGAGCACTGGGCCCAGTGCTGGGCTCCCCAGGTCAGGGCTGATGGGGAACTGAGCCCAGCGGAGGCTGCAGAGATGCTGGGGGCCTGGAGGATTTCCCTTACGCCCACATCTCAGGTGATTCCTACCGCTCAGAACGAATGCAACAGCATCAAACTCCCTTCTGGCCTCTATTCCATCCTCTCCTTTTCAGGTGCCTGGTTTCAGTAGAGGTTACCAAGTTCTACCCACCCCGCAGCGTGACGCACATTTGGTGAGTTTTCTTATTTCTCTTCTCCCTAAAGCTTGAGAATTCTGACTTGAGACGTTACCTGGCACTTCCACTCCGTACACCGCGACGTCTGTCTGGTTGAGGATGTGACTCAACATCCCTTCCACTTCTGTGGTGGAGACGTTTTCTCCTCGCCATCGGAAAGTGTCTCCGCTGCGATCCCTGAAGTACATGTAGCCGAGCTCATCCATCACCAACACATCTCCTGGAGGGAGAGAAGACACCGAATCACCTTGGGTCTCAGCTCAGCTGTGCTTCAGCTGTTGTTCCCCCCAGATGCTGTGCTGTCTTCTTCCCATGGAACTGCAGAACCAGCTGAGTGACTTTCCACCACCGTTACGGGAGAGAATGAAGCTGCAGCTGCAGAAAAAGGGCAGAGGAAAACTTCCCCTTCCTCGAAACGTAAACATTGCTGCCAGGGCAGCTCAGCAGCTGGCAACTTGCAAGCACTAACACAAACTGCTCCTCTCAGAAGAAGACATCGGGGTCAGGTGTCACCGAACCAACCTGGTCTGGTGGGTGGCAACCAGCCCACAGCAGGGCTTGGAACCGGATGGGCTTCAAGGTCTCTTCCAACCCATCCCATGTGACTCCATGGATCTCTGACCTTTCAGGTCCCTTCCAACCCAATCCTTCCATGATTCTATAATCTTTCAGGTCCCTTCCAACCCAACCCATGTGACTCCACGGATCT
>NW_024968359.1:20287-23909 GCF_019238085.1 Lagopus leucura
TCCACGGATCTCTGACCTTTCAGGTCCCTTCCAACCCAATCTTTCCACGGTTCCATGATCAGTGCTGAGGAGCTGCAGTACCAGTGAGCCCAGTACCTGACAGGTAGGCCTGATCCCCCTTCTGGAGCACGTTGTAAGCAATCTTCTTGTGGGTGGCACTCTCATTGACGTAGCCATCGAAGCGACGCAGGGGATCCTGTTGATTTATCTGACCTACGAGTAATCCTGGCTCTCCTGCAGGAAAGAGGGCCGAACAGCACAAGACAACACCGAGTTACGATGTTTTCCATCACATCATTGCTCGTCCCAAAGATCTTCATTAAAGCAACTCATCAGAGATCTAGAAGGGAAAACCCGTATGCGACACCGCGAACCCCTTAAACCCATCAGAGCTCGTGAAGTATTTGTTCTTAGAATGAAGAACTGCGGGAAATGGCTTCAAGTCAAGGCTCACCTGGGCGGCACGGGACGCACAGCCCCCTGGAATCACGGATCAGCTCCATCGTGTCCTCATTCACCTTCACCAAACGAATGGGATAAACGTTGGGCAAGATCCGACTGTTGAAGCCGCAGGCACCGACCTTCCAAAAGACAGGAAAAAAAACCAACCCATAAGGCTGAAGAAAATGCCTTGGGTTTTGTATGCTGGGAATTCTCTGCTCTTTATTCTGTCTCCGTTTGAGAGGGAAATTTGCCCTGAGTTTTTCCTTTTTTTGTGTGTGTGCACGCTGCTCTTATTTACCAGTTCAGCTCTTTACCATCTCTAGAATGCAATGTGCAGAGAACCGTGGCTGCAAGCAGAGCTTTTCCCCTTCTGCTCGTTCCTCTCCACCTTTCCTCTTCCCTCACCTTCCCATCCAGGTTGGCAATGCTGCAGTTGCACTCCGTGGCTCCGTAGAACTCTCCGATCTGCTTGATGCGGAAGCGCTTGGTGAAGTCCTCCCAGATGGTGGGTCTCAAGCCGTTGCCCACCGCCAGCCGCACGCAGTGCTGCGTCTCCGACTCTCGGACTGGCTGGTTCAGGAGGTACCTGCAGATTTCCCCGATATACTGAATAATCTGAAGCAGCAAACACAAAGACATCGCTCAGGATTGGGTTCTGGGCCGCGCTCCAGGAAGGTTGGGGGAACAAGCGGTCGGCTGTAAGCAAAGAGCTTGATGTCACAAGGTGAATGCTGGCTGGGGATCCGATTACCACCTATAAATACTCCGACTGGGAGGAGGGTCAGATCAACACCGGGAAGGAGAAAGAGCTGCTTAAATTAGTAGGTGACGTTGGCACCGACACAAGCGAGCATTCAGCGACGACGAGCTGCCAAGAGAACTCAAGTCCTCAAAGACCTTTCCCCCAAATTGCAACAGATGTTTGTGTTTGGAAATTCAGTCTTGATGGCTTTACGGAGCGAGCAGGTGAGGGTGGGTGAAGGACATCCCCGAGTCTCCATCCCACATCCCTACCATGGCGCTGGCGATTCCATCGCCCCGCAGCACATCTTACAGAGAAACAATGAAGGTTTGGATGCTGGCTGTTGTTTTTTTCCTGAGGCTGAAATTACCAAAGCTCTGGATTTAAAACCTGTTGTGTTTGTACTCCATTCCAACACATCCTGAAAACACTGAATTTCCACCACTGCCTTCACTGGGGACGGAAACTCTCCCTTTACCAGAGCCTTATTATTTTCTATGAGGCACCAAGAACACTGGGATGGGGAATATTTCTACAAAACCCACTGAAAGGTTCAGGAAAGGGAATAAAACAGATTGTTTGGAGATACGTGAGGATTTCACTTGTCCAAACTATAACTCAGGGGGCAGCGCTTGGGATCCCCCTTCAAAATCCCACCTGCTGAGGTAATTCCGCTCGTTATGTCAACCGCTATCAAACCGTACTGATTCCTCCCATGGCTCTGGGACAAGGGGACCAGGTGGAGATGGGCAGCGAAGCAGCGAGCCAGCAGAGCCCTCACCGTGCATCTGTACTTGGCACAGTCGTCCCAGAAGCGACTGGCGGAGAACTTCTTCCTGATGACCACGGTGAGGCCGTGGATGAGGCACTGGCCGACCCCCATGATGTTACCTGGAAAAGAAAGAGCCCGAGGTTGGCTTGGGGTCGCCCGTGGGGACACGTGGAGGATCCCAACGTGGATTTGGGGCAGGGGATGCTCGCCTGCGGAGTGGTAGAGCGGAAGGCAGTTGTAGAGGATGTCCTTTGGGTGCATCCTGTAGGCGTAGTACCCAAAGGCAGCGATGCGGTAATACCTGCAAGGACACGGCCCAGGATGAGGACGTGGGGGTGAACCGAGCTTCAGCTTCGAAAAAGCATCGGAAGAAAGAAATTGCCTCCTCGGGTCCTCACCTGCTGTGCACCACAATGGCAGCTTTGGGCATTCCCGTGGTGCCTGAAGTGTAGATGTAAAAGAGCCGATCTGGAAGAGCAGAAAACAGGCATCAGGCCAAGCGACATCTGGGAAAACCTTTGGTAAAAAGGTGTTTTTAGGCTTTTTGTTCCTATCAGGGCACTTGAGGACGGGCTTTGACCACGGCTCAAATCCTGACACGGGCGTTGAAGCGTACCCTAGGAGAAGGTCTGGATGTTGTTCATAGAGGTAAATAAATAAATGCACACAAAGAGTTTGCAGAGCTCTGAGGATGGGACCCACACATCTCTGCACCGACGGTCCCGGGATTTGATGAGCTCTCCAGCTCAGACCCTGATTCTGAAGCAATCTAGAGGAAAAGCTGAGGGTAGGGCAGGATACCCCAAGGCCCTGCAGTGAAAACTCTGAAGGAGTTTCTGCAGCACTGAGAATCTCACTCCTGATTGATCTCAGATGGGCAAGGAAACCTCAGCTGCGGAGAATATTCATCCAGAATGCCTTCAAACCTGGATCTTCTATGTTTTTTTTCCTTGCAAATCTCAGCTACTGAGAAACTTAATCCAGAATATCCTGGAACCACAATCTTACAATTTGTTCTTTTTTTTCCCCATATATATATATATTTTTTTTCTATCTGTGACCCCAAACAGGGTTGATTTAACCCCTCCTTTGCTGTCTCCTAGCCCAGCTCTGAGTGCTGTGGTTTAGTGGGCATGGTGTGTTAGGCTGACGGTTGGACTCAATGATCTTTGAGGTCTCTTCCAACTTTGATGATTCTACGGCTCTGGGATTCTTATGGACACCCCACTAAGAAATGAGGACTGCTGATAAACACAACCATCCAAGCCTTTGGCTGGAATCTGAGTTGGTGGTGACTTGGATGCAGTGCTCAGAAGAGGATCCAGGTGCCTGGTCTCTGCAGGAACAACTTCTGGCTTGTAGTCACCGGAGCAGAACTTGGCCATGTTCTTTCCCAGCATCCCGTTCACTTCGGTTATTGCTGCAACACAAAGCCAGAAACGCTTTGCAAGAAACGGAACACGGCAGGAACAGTGGCAGAAATAATCTGTGTGATGTCCTGTTGTGCCCCGAAACGCCGCTGCAGTGAGAGGACCCAAAGATCGAGGTCCAGATGCCAACCATTCTACTGTTCCACGGCTCTGTGCTCTTCAAGGTCCCTTCCAACCCAGATATTCTATAGTGCTATGATCTTCAAGGACCCCTCGACCTCATTCCATGACTCT
>NW_024968359.1:23919-26653 GCF_019238085.1 Lagopus leucura
CCCCTCCAACCCATTCCATGGCTCTATCATCTTCAAGGACCCTTCCAACCCAACCACTCCATGGTTCTTTGAACTTTAAGGACACTTCCAACCCATTCCATGGCTCTATGATCCTAAGGAGCCTTCCAACCCAACCATTCTACAGTTCTGTGATATTTAAGGACCCTTCCAACCCATCCCATGGCTCTATGATCTTCAAAGACCCTTCCAACCCTAATATTCTATAGTGCTATGATCTTCAAGGACCCTTCCAACCCATTCCATGGCTCTATGATCTTCAAGGACCCTTCCACCCCAACCATTCCATGGTTCTATGATCTTTAAGGACCCCTCCAACCCATTCCATGGCTCTATGATCTTCAAGGACCCTTCCACCCCAACCATTCTACAGTTCTCTGATCTTTAAGGACCCCTCCAACCCATTCCATGGCTCTATCATCTTCAAGGACCCTTCCACCCCAACCATTCTACAGTTCTATGATCTTTAAGGACCCCTCCAACCCATTCCATGGCTCTATCATCTTCAAGGACCCTTCCAACCCAACCACTCCATGGTTCTACAATATGGAGGTCCCTTCCATCCCCACCCCCTCCATGACTCTACGATCACCCAGGCGCCCCACCTGAGGACAGCTCCCCTCCAAAAATCACCGCTTTGGCTCCTGACGTCGTTATGCAGTAAACCAGCGAATCCAAGCGCAGGTTGAAATTAATGAGGGCCGCTTCGATGCCGACTTTCGCCATCCCCAACCAGAGGCCGACGAACTCGGGGCGGCTCTCCATGAAGATGGCAATGACGTCCCCGAGGCGGAAGCCTTGCTGGTAGAAGAAATTGGCCACGGCGTTGGAATACTCGTCCAGCCACCGGAAGGTCCACTTCTCACCCGTGGCCTCGTAAATCAGGGCCACTTTGTCGGGGTGCCGGCGGACGACGTCCTGGAACATCTTGGGAATGGTGGTGTTGTTTTTTTGGTGCCGTCGTAGCTTGTACTTGACTCGCAACAGCACCGAGAGGCCGCTGAAGCAAAGAAAGAGAAGAAATAAGAAATCCAGCAGGATTTGCAGCATTTTCCAGAAGGAATTGCAACGTTCTCCGGAAGGAAATATGATGTTGGTACCGACATCAATGATTCTCTCTGTTGGGACACCCTTGGCGTTATCTGGAAGGCCACTAAGTTTCATGGATGGCTCTTGGTCTACTTTACAATCTTTGATATTGAAATTAATCCGTTTGTTATTGTTTTTTTTTCTTTAATATTGATGCTTCTGAGTCAAACACAGCACTGATTTCCATATGGGAACACGGACACGGTGTGTACCCCCCCTATGGGAGTCCCATTGGAATCCAACCCCTTGGACACCTCAACCACGCTGACACTGAACTTCGGATCGCTGCCGCTCTACGGAAAACGATGGCTTTTAGCATTATGGTAACAAAACTCACAAAAACACCAACGATTCTGGCACCTTCCATGCCTCAAACCAGGGGTGATCCATAAATCTGAACGTTGGTGTCAAATCAAAGCGGTGATGCTAAGCCACGGGTTGTTTTTTTTTTAAGGATATGAGTGGGGAAAAAAAGCTTTGCAATGATTGCTTTCACCTGGAAGGGAAATGTGACCTTACATAGGCAGCACCTCTCTTGCCAGGATGATTTTCAGCATTTTTGTGCTATTTATCCAGTTTTACGCCTTGGGATCTGTCATTATTTAAGTGACAGAGCCAGCATCACCACTCATAAAGCAAAGCAAGGAAGGAAACAAAGCCAACGGTTCCCCTTTCGGCCCTGGGATGGTCAGAGGGGATGAAGAAAACACAGATTTCAATGACCACGTAAGGAATGATGGATAATATATCAGAACAGCAGCACAGATTCTGCTCCCTTCTGGAGATGGGACCAAATGGAGGCAGCGCGGCGCGTTTCTCTTCCGCCAACATCAAAGAGGGAATTACTGCGCCACGAGACTTCGGAAGAACCCCCAGAAAACCCCAAACGTCGTTTAATGTCAGCCCTGAAAGAAACCCCCGCAGCTCTGAGTGTCAATGAGCACAGAGGGGAGGGGGAAGGGATCCCTCAAACGGAGCTGTTGGCCACGGTCGGGCTGCGCGGTGACCTTCCGCGGAGCGGTGCCAAGCGCGGAACAGAGGAGCCTTTTGTCTCATGAGCCACACTTTTCCAGATACTTAAAGGGTTTTATTCCGCCCGGTTTATTTTCTGCCATTCTTCCCAGCTCGCCGGGCAATCGGGAGGAAACAGCTCTTCAAGGCTCAGTGACAGCCGCGGCAAAGCCAGGCAGCGCTGGCCAGGGCAACGGCCTTAAATCCTTACAAATTCAAAGCACATCCACCCCCAAAAATGGGCTAAAAACTGCGGAAATCAGTGAGACACCCTCGACAGCTTCCAGGAATAACAGTGGCCTTTCCTCATGCTGCTCCCATCCCCGAATTTCACTCCTCAAAGGCAGAGTGGAGAGCAAGAAACATCCTCACATCACTGAGGCTCAGCGGCTGAACTGGACCGGCAGCAGTGCTGGCACTGGGGTGGAACTGGAAGCGTGGGGACGGCAGCGGGGTGGGTGTGGGATGGGCATCCTGCAGGGCAGCACGTCCTGGGGGCCAAGCACTGGGAATTAGGCAGCAGTTACTGGGCACTGGGTGTAGGGAACGGGGCACTGGGTGCCACGCGCTGGGCACTGGGCACCAGGTTGGGGATATGGGGCACTGGGCACCAGGT
>NW_024968359.1:26663-30765 GCF_019238085.1 Lagopus leucura
GCACTGGGCACCAGGTTTATGGGCACTGGGCACCAGGTTGTGGATATTGGGCACTGGGCACAGGGAAAAGGGAACTGGGCACCAGGTTGGGGATATGGGGCACTGGGCACAGGGAAAAGGGCACTGGGCACCAGGTTGTGGATACTGGGCACTGGGCACAGGGAAAAGGGCACCGGGCACCAGGTTGGGGATATTGGGTACTGGTACCAGATTCTGGGCACTGGGTGTTGAGTACTGGGCACTGGGTGCCAAACACTGAATACTGGGCACCAGATTCTGGGAAGAGAACCTGGGTACCAGACACTGGGTACTGGGCACCAGATTTTGGGCACTGGGCACATGGCACTGGGCACAGGGTACTGGGCACTGGGAACAGGGCATTAGGCACCAGGTTCTGGATACTGGGCACCAGATTCTGGGCACTGGGCACAGGTCACTAGGCACCAGATTCTGGGCACAGGACATTGGGTACTGGAAGAGAACACTGGGCACCAGGTTTTGGATACTGGGCACCCGATTCTGGGCACTGGGCACAGGGTACCAGGCACTGGATGTAGGGTACTGGGCACCAGGTTCTGGGCATAGGGCATTGGGTACTGGGAACAGAGCACTGGGCACCAGGTTTTGGATACTGGGCACCAGATTCTGGACACAGAGCATTGGGTATTGGGAACAGGGCACTGGGCACCAGGTTTTGGATACTGGGCACCTGATTCTGGGCACAGAGCATTGGGTATTGGGAACAGGGCACTGGGCACCAGGTTTTGGATACTGGGCACCCGATTCTGGGCACTGGGCACAGGGTACCAGGCACTGGATGTAGGGTACTGGGCACCAGGTTCTGGGCATAGGGCATTGGGTATTGGGAACAGGGCACTGGACACCAGGTTCTGAATACTGGGCACCAGATTTTGGGCACTGGGCACACGGCACTGGGCACAGGGTACCGGGCACTGGGTGTCGGTTACCGGGCACCAGGCACTGGGTACTGGATACCAGATACCGGGCACAAAGCTTTGGGTATTGGGAACAGGACGCTGGCTGTGGGTCCCGGGCTCGATGCACACCGTAGGGCACAGAACGCCGAGCCCCGCACCACTTACAAGAGATCCCGCAGCGCCGTTTTGCAGATCACCCTCAGCAGCCTCCAACCTCCGCTTCCCAGGCCGATGCCCAGCGCTGCCGCCAGGCTCCAAACCCACGGAACCCCGAAGAACCTCATCAGCCCCAACGATCCCAGCGCCGCGGTGCAAACCCCCACCGGCTGCATGCTGCGGATGGAAGAAGCGGTCACAAATCCACCGGGCCTTAAAAATCCACAACCCCGGCCCCGTTGTGACCCCTCCCGTCCTCCCAACCTCCCAACCTTCCCCCCAAGCCCCACATTCCGCTCCTCCGTACCTCCGCACCGCTCCGCCGCCCGCAGCGGATCCGACCGCGGAGCTCCGAGCGGCGCTGCGGGGAAGCGTGGGCTGCCCACCGGTAGGCGGGACAGTCCGGCGGCTCGCGATCTGATTGGTGGAGAGCTCTGAGGGAGGTCTCTGATTGGGCGAGGAGAAAGGGCGGAGCTGTCCTTGGTAGGGAGCGGAGCGGATCGGGAAGGGAGCGGAGCGGAGCGGAGGTTTCGCTTCGCTGCCGCCGCGGAGGGGAAGGGGAAATCGGGCAAAAAGCAGCGGGAAAAGGCGTTCGAGCCGTAATTCCAATAGAAAACGGAGTTGTCCTTCATATTTCTCCAGTTAATGCGGAGAGGAACGGAGGATTCGTCCCACTGCCCTCCGTGCGAGGAAACCGGGGCAGCCGCACCGGGAAAAGACTTTTTTTTTTGGCTTTAAATCTAATAGAAAACGAGCTGCTGTTTGTTCTTCTCTTTGTTCCCACTCAGTGCTGGGCGACGTCCCGTTGCTTTGCCCCGTTTTTCATCCCCCCAACGCTGTGGGATCCGTGCCACGACCCAACGCAGCGCCGTCCCCGCATTCATTGACCCCTCGCTTTAATCCGATTTCGGCTATGAATAGCAGCCGGGAGCGGCGGGGGGAGGGAAGCGCGGAGGGCTGCGTGTCTCATCCCGCCCCGTTTGGACACTCGCTGCTCTGCACATCCCCCATTGGGATCCGCCACCCTCCCCCTTCCTTCCCCCCCCCGCCATGGCTTCTCTGTTCGCTGGGAAAGTATTGATCGTCAACAACAGGGACCGGGATGAAGTGGAGACGGAGAGGGAGCTGTGTTTGGCCCTGGAGAACAGAGTGATGCTGCTGTATTTTGGGGCGGCTGAATGCCCGCAGTGCCGGAGTTTCGTGCCACGGCTGAAGGATTTCTTTGTGAGGTTGACGGATGAGTTCTACGTGGAGCGGGCATCGCAGCTGTGTTTGGTGTATGTGTCCCGAGACGCCACCGAGCAGCAGGAGGAGGCCTTCCTGAAGTCCATGCCCAAGAGGTGGCTGTCGTTACCCTTTGGAGATGAGTTCAAGAGGTGGGTGGTGGGGTTGGGGGGGTTCTTTGGGGTCGTAGGAGTGCGGAATGATGGAGTGGTTGGGAGGGAAGGGACTGTAAGGATCATAGAATTGTAGGTTGGGTTGGGTGGGAGGGGAACTTTTAAGTTTAAGATCACAGAATCATGGAATGGTTTTGGTTGGAGGGACCTTAAAGATCGCAGAGTCACGGAATCACAGAGTGGGTTTGGTTGGAAGGGATCTTAAAGATCACAGAATCATGGAATGGTTTTGGTTGGAGGGACCTTAAAGATCACAGAGTCACGGAATCACAGAGTGGGTTTGGTTGGAAGGGATCTTAAAGATCACGGGATCATGGAATGGTTTTGGTTGGAAGGACCTTAAAGATCAGAGAATCATGAAATCACAGACTGGGTTTGGTTGGAAGGGATCTTAAAGATCACAGAATCGTGGAATGGTTTTGGTTGGAAGGACCTTAAAGATCGGAGAATCATGAAATCACAGACTGGGTTTGGTTGGAAGGGACCTAAAAAGATCACAGACCCATACAATGTCTTGGGTTTGGATTGAAAGGGTTCTTATAGATCACAGAGATGGAGAATGGGTTGGATTAGAAGGGACTTCAAAGATTATAGATGGAAACATAGAATCGTAGAGACACAGAAATTCTTAGGTTGGAAGGGTCCTCAAAGGTGGTGGGATGATAGAGTCATAGAAAGATGGAATCATGGAATGGTTGGGCTGAACAGGACCTTAAAGGTCAAAGAATCATAGAAGGACAGAGTGGGTTGGGTTGGAAGGATCCTTAAAGGTCACAGAATCACAAAATTTTAGGGTAGCGTGGGCTGGGAGTGACCTTGAAGATCATAGAACCGTAGAATGGTTTGGGTTGGAAGGGACCTTAAAAATCACCAGATGGTAGAATTGTAGGATTGTAAATCCATAGAATCCAAGATCTGTAGAATCACAGATTCACCGAATGTTGGGAGGAATCCTTAAAGATCATAGAACCGCAGTATGGTTTGGGTTGGGAGGGTCCTTGTGACCCATCCTGTTGCCACAGGCTGATTGCCACACACTCAATTAGGAAATGGGATTTACCACAACCTCATGAACGGCCGAGTGAGGTGCAGGTAACGCTGACAACTCCTTCCAGCCCCTCTTGGAGCCATTTCGGAGTTTGTACGTTAATGAATACTGAGGAACTCTGAGTGCAGCAGGTCTTGAATTGAGATTTCTTCCCTTTGCAGGGAACTGGAGCTGCGCTTTGCGGTGTCTGAGGTGCCCAGGGTGGTGGTGTTGAAACCCAACGGGGACGTCATCGTCGGGAACGCCGTGGATGAGATCACCAGCATGGGTCCTGCCTGCTTCCAGAACTGGCAGGAGGCAGCTGAGCTGGTGGACAGGAATTTCCGACTGGCTGAGGATTTTGATGATTGTGCCAGGAGGAGCATCAGCGACCCCTTCCGGCGCCTCAAGTACAAACTGGGCAAGGGGGAGAAATCCGGGAGTGAAGAGCAGAAAGAAGATGGTGATGAGTCCTCATAGGGACGTCTGGGACCCAGTCGGGTCACCTGGGGACATCCCTTGGGTTGTTGTCCCTATGTGATCAATTGGGGACATCCCTTGGGTTGCTGTCCCTATGTGATCAA
>NW_024968359.1:30775-31897 GCF_019238085.1 Lagopus leucura
TTGGGTTGCTGTCCCTATGTGATCACTTGGGGACATCCCTTGGGTTGCTGTCCCTATGTGATCAATTGGGGACATCTTTTGGGTTGCTGTCCCTCTGTGATCAACTGAGGACATCAACACCAACACCAGCATCTGTCTTTCTTCAAAACCTCTGCTAGAATTGCGTTCGCTTCCTGAAAGTCGAATCGTTCTGACACAAATTCATTCCGTCCCCTCGCGTGGCTCCTTGCGCCGCCCGCTGCTCATTCACAGCTTCTCCATTCCACCACGAGGGGAAGAGCCAAGAATTCAGAAACTCGTGGGATGCAAAGGATCTGGGCCCTGCTGGCAGGCAGACGGAGAGGCTGAGCGAGGGCGGCTGGTTTGACTTGCTTGCTCACTTAATCCTCTTTGCCCGGCGAGTTGGGCAGGTAGACGAGGAATAATCCCATAAAACAAATGGCTGGGAGGCTCCCTGTGTTACAAACGTCCTTCTTTGGCTGCTCCCCGCGTTCTGTGTGGCACCGAGATGCAAAGAAAACCTGAAAGCCCTTCCGGGTCACGAATCGGTGGAGGAGTGAAACCGAGCTGCACGCTGTGCTCTGGTGGTAATGGGGCGACGCTGCATTTCCTCGGGGGCAGCTGGAGGAAAAAATAACGATTTCAATGGCAAATAACAAAGCTGCAGAAATGGGAAGGAGGTGGAGGGCAGCGTTTTCACCTCAAAGTGAACACAGGCTGTAAATGGTGCTCGGGTGCTGCTCGTCCCCGTGTCAATAGAAAGACACCCAGCACTGGAATTTATGGAAAGAAAAATAACATAAAAGGTGGACTTTTACCAGCCCTACCCGCTGGGTTTTTAATCCACTGGGTTTTTAACTCATGGAGTTTTTAATCCATTGGGTTTTTACTCCATTGGGCTTTTTTTTTAATCCATTGGGTTTTTACTCCATTGGGTTTTTACTCCATTGGGTTTTTAACTCATGGAGTTTTTAATCCATTGGGCTTTTACTCCATTGGGTTTTTACTCCATTGGGTTTTTAATCCGTTGGGTTTTTAACCTGTTGGGTTTTTAATCCATTGGGTTTTTAATCTGTTGGGTTTTTAATCCGTTGGGTTTTTAATCCATTGGGTTTTTAATCC
>NW_024968359.1:31907-35589 GCF_019238085.1 Lagopus leucura
TTGGGTTTTTAATCCGTTGGGTTTTTAATCCATTGGGTTTTTAATCCTTTGGGTTTTTAACCCGTTGGGTTTTTAACCCATTGGGTTTTTAATCCTTTGGGTTTTTAATCCATTGGGTTTTTAATCTGTTGGGTTTTTAATCCATTGGATTTTTAATCCGTTGGGTTTTTAATCCATTGGGTTTTTACTCCATTGGGTTTTTACTCCATTGGGTTTTTACTCCATTGGGTTTTTAACCCGTTGGGTTTTTACTCCATTGGGTTTTTAATCCTTTGGGTTTTTAATCCATTGGGTTTATAATCCATTGGGTTTTTAACTCATGGAGTTTTTACCCCATTGGGTTTTTAACTCATTGACGTTTTAAGCCACTTTTTAATCTAATTGGGTTTTTAACCCATCGGGCTTTTAACCGATTGGGTTTTTAACCCAGTGGGTTTTTCTCCGTTCAGAGCCCAAAAAATTGCTCTTTTCTTGGTTATTCTGTGAAAAACAAAACAAAACAAAACAAAACAAAACGGGTTATTGTGGGGAAAAAAAAAAACAACAACCAAAAACACAACAAACCCAGTGAGAAAATGACAGCAAAGCACAAACTGAAGTGGGAAGCAACACAGTGCCAACAGGGTTGGGTTGGGTCCTCAAAGGTCGTAGAACCATGGAATGGGTTGAGTTGGGTCCTCAAGGATAATAGAACCATAGAATGGGTTGAATTGGGTCCTCAAAGGTCATAGAAACACAGAATGGGTTGAATTGGGTCCTCAAAGATAATAGGACCACAGAATGGGTTGGGTTGGGTCCTCAAAGAACACAGAACCATAGAATGGTTTGGGTTGGGTCCTCAAAGATAATAGAGCCACAGAATGGGTTGAGTTGAGTCCCCAAAAAACACAGAACCACAGAAGGGGTTGAGTTGGGTCCTCAAAGAGAATAGAACCACAGAATGGTTTGGGTTGGGTCCTCAAAGATAATAGAACCACAGAAAGGGTTGAGTTGGGTCCTCAAAGGTCATAGAAACACAGAATGGGTTGAGTTGGGTCCTCAAAGAGAATAGAACCACAGAATGGTTTGGGTTGGGTCCTCAAAGATAATAGAACCACAGAAAGGGTTGAGTTGGGTCCTCAAAGGTCATAGAAACACAGAATGGGTTGGGTTGGGTCCTCAAAGATAATAGAACCACAGAATGGGTTGAGTTGGGTCCTCAAAGAGAATAGAACCACAGAAAGGGTTGAGTTGGGTCCTCAAAGAACACAGAACCATAGAATGGTTTGGGTTGGGTCCTCAAAGAGAATAGAACCACAGAATGGATTGAGTTGGGTCCTCAAAGGTCATAGAACCACAGAATGGATTGAGTTGGGTCCCCAAAGGTCATACAACTGTAGAACCATAGGATGGATTGGGTTGGGGGAATCCTTAAGGATCACAGGCCAGCTTGGGAAGTCCTGCACGAAGCCCAGCTTCAGAAGAGCTGGAAAAGGGCAGAGCTGTCTTTCTGCAGGGGAATTCAGCGCAATAGAAACCCTGAAGCAGAAGGGAGGGGAAAACTCCCTGCCCACCTCCACAGCTTCAGATTGGGACGGAGACGGATTCCTCCGTTCCAAATATCGCACACTATGGTTGGTGTCACTCTTGCTTTGCTTTTCGCCACGTCACACAATTCCCCCCCACAGCCCCAAATGATCTGCAGGCAGCAGTGGAACGGCAAAGACGCCTCCCAGCCTGCAGAGAGCAAAGGGTTAAAAAGCGAGCCGCCGGGTGGGAGGATCCGTCTGGGAAGGGAAGGGACTCATTTCACAACTCCCAAAAGGAATGTGGAAAATCCACATTGCCTGACACCTGCCCCAGGTTCCTGCCCCAGCGTAGATCCGCTCTCCATCCGACTCCAGAGTCTGCAAAGGGAAGCAGGACATCGACAGCGACGCCGTTCCTGGCTTCATCTGCAACCACCGAGATGCAGCAGTGATGGCTGAGGGATTTTATGGCTTTTTTATTGCTGCAGGAGTTGGATGCGATGATCCCTGTGGGTCCCTTCCAAACCTGGACATTCGGTGACGCTGCGATTCTGTGATTCCACGATTCTACGATTTCACGATTCTGTGCTTCCTGCTCCATCTTTTAGCCAAGGGCAGGCAATGAAAGGAGATGGAAAACCTCTGAGAGATGAAAAACCCTCTCTAAGAGATGGAAATTATTCTCTGCAGATCGCCTGAGCCAACATTTCCTCTTGCAAATACTGCACTACGTGAGAGAGACCGACACAGAAATGCGCTGCGATAGCAAACGGGCGTTCAAGGCTTTTGATACCCAAGCTTTGCTAAAGGAAAGTTTCCCAAATTTGAGTTTCTACTTGCTGAAAAGAGGAAATTTGGGCATTAAAACCTGCTTCAGTCATTTCTCCGAAGGCACTGGGTGCAGCTCTACTGGGTTAGGAAACCCATAGGATGAGTCTGGTTGGAAGAGAGGATTCCAACCTCAAAGGGATAAATGCAAAGAGGTGCTGACCATGAACGGGTCGGGATCCTGGGATGATGCTGATGGATTCCTGGGGAGATTCCTTTGCCCTGAGCACAGCTCCCACTCGGGAATCCCAGCTGCTTCCTGGGCTCCGTCCCATTGCCCCACACCTGAGCGCTGTGCCAGGGAAATTCTCCGCGTCGCCCAGCACCTAAAGAGCATCGATGGGAAATTTCAGTGCCTCCGAGAGCTCTTCCAAGAAGGTAAGCAAGAAAAACAATTGCTTATGACTATTAATATAATAAATGACTATTAATATAATAAAAACTGGTTGTTGTTTACAAATGTCAGAAGCTCCCTTATTGGCTTGCAAGAAGAGTAGATTGACAAGAGCAAAAGCTGCGTCATCCTTTATTTGCTCAAACCAATGACCTTACATGTCCTGGAGACCATCCTCCCTTCTGCCCCTCTCTCTGTGGGTGTTTAATTACTCCAGTGGCTTCTCCTGTAACGAGGAGCGCTAACGGATGAAGCGTGGCAGCACTCAGCCCTCTGAACGCTTGGCTTCCCTCCGAATACAATGCGAAATAAAAACCTGAAGTGCTCCCGAGGGCGCTGGGATGACATGCAGGCAGAGCAGCTCCGTGCTGCCCTGTAATCCATCAGCACAAATAAAATCCTCCCCCCCCCCGGAGAAATTACCTCCCCTGCCGTCCTGCTCCCTCCACCCACAGCCCTTGTGGCGTCTGTTCGCCGTGCTGAACGGGTTGGGTGGGTGCTGCTCCTCCAATTAACCGCAGCCATTTTCTCTTTGCTTTGGGGTTTTTACCCGTCGCAGCCCCCAAACGATGCCGGATGCAAATGGAAATCAGAGGTGCCCAGGCTGGCTCTGGCTGGGGGTGTTTTCCCCCGTGAAGTGGGTCCGTGTGAACCCAGCAAGATTTCCAGGCTGAGTGCGTGGGGTTGGGTTGGGATAATCCCAGATAGGGGAGAAGAACTCATGGAGAGCAGCTCTGAGGAGAAAGACTGGGGAGAGACCACCTTGGATGGGGTCTGGGCAGCCCGGGCTGCTAGGGGGCACCCAGCCCACAGCAGAGGTGGGGCTGAGGGAGCTTTGGGTTCCCCAACCCAACTGCGCTGTGATTCAGTGGTTCTGTGATCTTAAGGTTCCTTCCAACCCAAAGCCAACCCAACCATTCTCTGTTTCTATGATCTTCGAGGACCCTCCCAA
>NW_024968360.1:0-789 GCF_019238085.1 Lagopus leucura
AACCATCACTGCCCCACAACCACCAACACCCCACAACCATCAGCGTCTCAAAACCATCAGTGCCCCACAACCATCACTGCCCCACAACCATCACTGCCCCACAACCACCCATGTCCCAAAAACCCCGACGTCCCACATCCATTCACACCCCACCACCCACCACCAACTGACAACCTACACCCCAACAGCCACTGATCCCCCATAGCCAATCCCACAACCACCAACACCCCACAACCACCAACACCCCACAACCACTGAAACCCCACAACCACCAACACCCCACAACCACCAACACCCCACAACCACCAACACCCCACAACCAATGAAGCCCCACAACCAATGAAGCCCCACAACACCACCACCACCCCATAACCGTCAATGTCCCACAACCACTGACATCCCACAACCACGGATGCCCCACAACTATCAGTGTTCCACCACCACCTACACCCCACAACCACCAGCCTCCCACAACCCCCCACACCCCACAACCGTCAGTGTCTCAGAACCACCGGTGCCCCACAACGACCGACCTCCCACATCCACTGACACCCCACAACCACCAACAACTGGCAACCAACACCCCAACAGCCACTGATTTCCCACAGCCATCAACACCCCACAACCTCCTAAACCCTACAACCATCAGCACCCCACAGACACTGACATCCCGCAACAACTGCCACCCCGCAACCGCTGCCACCCCACAAAAGCCACCATCCAAGAGCCACCATCCAACAGCCACCATCCAACAGCCACCATCCAACAGCCACCATCCAACAGCCACCA
>NW_024968360.1:799-1588 GCF_019238085.1 Lagopus leucura
AACCATCACTGCCCCACAACCACCAACACCCCACAACCATCAGCGTCTCAAAACCATCAGTGCCCCACAACCATCACTGCCCCACAACCATCACTGCCCCACAACCACCCATGTCCCAAAAACCCCGACGTCCCACATCCATTCACACCCCACCACCCACCACCAACTGACAACCTACACCCCAACAGCCACTGATCCCCCATAGCCAATCCCACAACCACCAACACCCCACAACCACCAACACCCCACAACCACTGAAACCCCACAACCACCAACACCCCACAACCACCAACACCCCACAACCACCAACACCCCACAACCAATGAAGCCCCACAACCAATGAAGCCCCACAACACCACCACCACCCCATAACCGTCAATGTCCCACAACCACTGACATCCCACAACCACGGATGCCCCACAACTATCAGTGTTCCACCACCACCTACACCCCACAACCACCAGCCTCCCACAACCCCCCACACCCCACAACCGTCAGTGTCTCAGAACCACCGGTGCCCCACAACGACCGACCTCCCACATCCACTGACACCCCACAACCACCAACAACTGGCAACCAACACCCCAACAGCCACTGATTTCCCACAGCCATCAACACCCCACAACCTCCTAAACCCTACAACCATCAGCACCCCACAGACACTGACATCCCGCAACAACTGCCACCCCGCAACCGCTGCCACCCCACAAAAGCCACCATCCAAGAGCCACCATCCAACAGCCACCATCCAACAGCCACCATCCAACAGCCACCATCCAACAGCCACCA
>NW_024968361.1:0-7301 GCF_019238085.1 Lagopus leucura
AGGCTGTGGGGAGACCTCACTGTGGCCTTCCAGTGCTTGAAGGGAGCGTAGAAACAGGAGGGGGAACGGCTGTTTGTGAGGGTGGATGGTGATGGGACAAGGGGAATGGTTTTAAAGTGAGACAGGGGAGGTTTAGGTTGGATATGAGGAGGAAGTTTTTGAGCCAGAGGGTGGTGAGGCACTGGAACAGGTTGCCCAAGGAGGCTGTGGATGCCCCATCCCTGGCGGCATTCAAGGCCAGGCTGCATGTGGCTCTGGGCAGCCTGGGCTGCTGGTTGGTGACCTGCACACAGCAGGGGGTTGGAACTGATGAGCATTGCCTAGAATGTTGGCATTTCTGCCAAGCACATTTTCAGCTTGATGTCCAGCAAGATCCCCAAGTCACCCTTCATGGAGTTGATTTTCAATCATCATGGTAATCCAGTCACTCAATCCATGCCACCACATTTCTCATTTCAATTACACTGCTGTTCTTTGTCTGCATACAATGTTCTAGTTCCTCTCACTTGTTTCACAGGCTGCTTGGATTTGTGTATGTACACTTGATATTAGTTTTATTTTATCCTGTTCTGTCATTCCTGAGGTCTCACTTGTCACCTTGTACCTTTTTCTTTCCATCTTTCCTGATTAATGACATAATTTGCCTTTTCCATCATTCCTAGTAAACATTCACCTCAACATGTTGACCAGCTTCATCAATGAGATTATTTTGTCCAGCTTTACCAAATAGCCCTTGTCTCCTCAAGCAGTTCCTGATCCTCAGAGAGGGTGTTACAGTTGTCAAAGCCTGTCATCTGGACCAGCTATGCAAAACCAAATGTTGTCCGCAGCATCTAGGCCCTTCACCCAGTCAGTCTTTCTTCCTGTAGGGTCACGGAAAGCACAACCTGGGCCCCCATGTCCTATACCTTCCCCCACAAATCAGAATTGTATAGTCACTCTGGAAATGCTCAAGGCCTCCCCAGTAGTATCTTTGGTGTCCAAATGAGTAATCAGCAGGGGATAGTTGTCTGAGGGCTGGACAGACTTCAGCAGTCTCCCTGAAACACTTTATATGCAATGTTCCAACAGAGAGCAAACATCCCTATATGTTTCCCCCAAGGGTCTGTCTTGGGACCGGTGCTCTTTAACGTCTTTATTAATGACATCGATGAGGGAATTGAGTGCACCCTCAGCAAGTTTGCTGACGACACCAAGCTGAGTGGTGCGGTTGATACGGTGGAAGGAAGGGATGCCATTCAGAGGGACCTCGACAGGCTGGAGGGCTGGGCTCGGGTGAACCTAATGAGGTTCAACATGGCAAAGTGCAAGGTTTTGCATTTGGGCCGGAAGAACCCCAGGCACCTGTACAGGCTGGGAGGAGTGGTCCTTGAGAGCAGGTCGGCAGAGCTGGGGGTCCTGATGGACTAGAGACTGAACATGAGCCAGCAGTGCGCTCTGGCAGCTCGAAAGGCAAATGGGATCCTGGGCTCCATCAGGAGAGGGGTGGTCAGCAGGGATAGGGAGGTGATTGTCCCTCTCTACTCGGCTCTTGTGAGGCCCCATCTGGAGTCCTGTGTCCAGGTGTGGAGCCCTCAGTACAAGAAAGACATTGAGATTTTGGAAAGGGTCCAGAGGAGGGCAACTAAGATGATCAGGGGGCTGGAGCACCTCCCCTATGAGGACAGGCTGAGGGAGTTGGGCTTGTTCAGCCTGGAGAAGAGAAGGCTGCGGGGTGACCTCATTGCAGCCTATCAATACCTGAAGGGAACCTACACCCAGGAGGGGAGTAAACTCTTCAAAAGGGCTGACAACAGCAGGACTAGGGGAAATGGATCCAAGTTGAAAGAGGGAAGATTTAGGTTGGATGTTAGGGGGAAGTTCTTTACAAGGAGAGTGATTAGGCCCTGGAACGGGCTGCCCCGGGAGGTTGTGGATGCCCCGTCCTTGGATGTGTTTAAGGCCAGGTTGGACGGGGTCCTGGGCAACCTGATCTGAATGTGTATGTTTGGTGGCCCTGCTAGGCAGGGGAGTTGGAACTACATGATCCTTGGGGTCCCTTCCAACCCGGGTGATTCTGTGATTCTGTGATTCTGTGATTCTGTGATTATCACATCACCAGAAAACGGCCTTCAGTCCCTGAAGGAGACAGTCTCCCACTGCTGTCACACACTGATGCTGCTGCATGTTTCAGGATTTGCTGGCTCTGAGTGCACCCCAGGTAGAGCTTCCACTCTTTGCCTGATGCCAGAGGCCAAACCAAGTCTGCAGTTGCAGATCTGCTAATGGAGAAAGAGCCATCTTCCTCTTACTGGATGTTACAAGCACCCAGCATTCTCAGTCCTGTGACCCTACAGCAAGCAGACTCCAGCTGCACTTTCTTCTGTGCATATAGAAGTTCAGGTGCTTGTCTTTGCAGCATCCTGTGAATAACTTGTTAATCTCTTTTTCATCACCCACTGTGCTATGCAGCCTGCTCACCTCCTCCCACAGCTCCTTAACTCATCCAAACAGCACATCTCCTGCAAACAAGGGTGCATGCCTTCACTTTTCTTAGCTTCAGCAAGAGACACCAGGCACTCTGCTTAAAAATCAGAGCAATGCAGAACCTATGTCACAGATCTTTTTCTGAACTAGGACACCTGAATCTGCTTTTGCAATACTAAGACTTCCTTGAAACATTCATGGAATTATTATTTTTTTTATTAGAGAAGATAACTAATACTACACAAATATACAGTTTTATTAAATAATATCGTTTCATTCTGTTCTGATTTTACGGTTCACAGTATGCCTTGAAAAAAGGTTAAAACTTATAGAACTGAAATAGTGCCCATGTGACGTAAATCTTTTACTGGATGTGCACAGTCCTCTGTAGTGTTGTGAAAAGAGTTCACATACACATTGCAAGCTTTCTCTGGAGCTGCGTGATCAGGAAACTTGTATTTAATCTTTAAACTCCTTTCCAGCATTTTTCTTTTGTGCTTGAATTCCAAAACAGTTTTTGTATATTTGTTAATAGTGGTGACAGCTGCAGCCATACAGCAAGCGAAGGAAGCCCAAGCGAGGCTATAAACAAAAAAGTTTATTAGAAATTAGCAGAACATCATCATATCCAACTTCTTCAACTTTATTTTTGAAAAAATGCACCTAAGATGTTGCACTGTTTTATACTAGGGAAAGAGGAGCATAGTCAGAGAAGAAGAAATGCATTTGGTTAATTGCCATCCACATACCTGACTAATAAAATGGACCTCTGCATAATGCTTATAACATTCACATTTATTGTCCTTCCTTATAATATCCATTTTAATGCCTCTGATCCTCTGTTAATTCTGAGCTCATTTTCAGAAAGAGGAACTGCGTAAGAATGAAGATGCATACAAAATTAGAATGTGCAGCTACTGAGACTAAAAATCTCACAGATGCCACTGACAAATAATTTGTGTCATTTACTCACAAAGATTAGTAAGAAAAGAGTTAAATAAGAGGGTCCAACACTGAAATACATTCCTGAGAAAATACAGATGATGACTAAAGAGGAAGAAAATGACACCAACTATGAAATGTTTGGAATAACACCATAAAAAGACGGAACTAAAAAATGATATTGAGTTACAGTTTACTGGAGATACAGGAAAACTCTAGACTACTGAGTGGGCAATGCATGCTAGAAATATAAAATTATCATGTAAAAATATGGTCACAGTGGAATGAATTAGAGTTTACAGTGAAGAAATTTAGCAGAGCCTTTCTTAACATGGCAAGGTCAGGATAATCAAATGAAATGTGTGCTTTAGTGGAGAAGTCAGTTTAAGAAACTCCTTTTAATATCTTTTCTCCTTCATAGCTGTTTGTTCCTACATCCTTGCTGTAGTTCAATGAACTCATTTGTGTTTTTAAATAACTCTTTCCTTTTTTAAATTTTTTTTTCCCCTTCTAAGTGCTATTTTCAGCAAGGATTAGTTACCAGATAATCAGACAACCAGATGCTTTGACAGAGTTTTGACAAATTACACACTGACTTCCCATCTCAAATATGAGGATAAGTGGAAAAGATCTTACAGCAAAGAAATAGCAAGAATTGGTGAAAGTCAACAGAAGCAGGTACACGTACATTGCCATTCAAACTGAACACAAATGGAACAGTAGGTCTGCCTATGCTGGTAAGTAACCTATGGCTTGAGCCAACTGTAGTAGAAAAGAGCTGAAGATGGCAGCAATGAAATCACGTTTTAGCCTATGAGATGATTTAAAGTTAGTGTATCTGATCTGATAAAAAGCATTTTGACTGAATAAATAATGCACTGTGGGATTAGTAGAAAAATCAATATAATTAATACTATGAAGCACAACTCTTGTTGACCACCCTGTTAAAGCCCTTTGAAGAAGCTACTGAAATAAAGAAACTGATTACGAGAAAACTTCAAAAAAGGCCTCTTACCAAAGACTGAAAAAAATTGAGCTCTTATAAGCAGATACTTCAGCAGATCAATGTTATGTTAAAATATACAAAATAAAAAACAGAATTGTTTCTTTGACAATAGAAAATATTAATGTGATTCTTCAAGATTTTTCCCAGAACTTTTCCTTTTACATAAACAATTTGGCAAAAAATAAAAATAAATAAAGAAAGAAAGAACCCAGTGGCTAAAGAGAACCAAGGAAAGAAGTGAGCGAAGTCTTGTTACTGAAAGAGCCAGAGGATAAAGGAGAGCTTGGCTACAGTGGAAATTCAGCTTTAAGAAGCGAATTCAGTTTGAACTCTGCTCAAAGAATAAAGACAAAAGCATGATCAGAAAGATCAACTGGAAAAGAAAGTGGATTACAGCAACTAGTTCACCTAGTAAAAAGAATTACAGATAAAAGCGCAACTGGAATACATGTTTTTCCATCACTGCTTCATGATGGAAACTTACTACAAAGTAAATCTTTAGCGAGAAAAAGGTTTTTCATTTGAGGATGTATCGATGTGAGAAACACAAGGGTAGTGAAAGATTCACTAACAATATAAAGATCTTTCAATCTACCTAAGAAGATAGAAAAGAAATATGGAGAGATTTATTGTCTTAGTTCCAGCTGGGATGGAATAGTTTTCTTCAGAGTCTGACACGATGATATGTTTTTGGTTCTAGGAGAAAAACAATGTTGATAAGACATCAATGTGCAAACAACTGTGATGCTGAGCTACCTGCTGGGTTAAACCACAACACTTATTATAAAGATGTTCAGGGCCACCACAGACTGAGCCTACCCATCAGTAGTGATTATTGTTGGAGGTGCCTCCTGGACCAGGTGGAAAAAAAACTCAGGCATTGCAGCCAGATATGAGGAGACATGGGAAAATGTAGCAGGTGGAAGAAGCATGACAGGATCAACAGTTCTTGCTGGCATTGCAGTTCTTCTCCAATGAGTCTGGAGGTTGGGATGAAAAACTGTTGCCACGGGCCTGATTCTCTGTTTTCCTTGCTGTTAGGGAGGTAATGTTAAAGAAGACCCAAAGGTAAAGTAGTAAAATCTTTTCCTGAGTGTCTGCCCGTCCATGTCCCTGACATGGTGTATGGGAACTGCTGAGTCACGGCCTGAACCTCTGATTAATCACCTGAGGTGAGCCTTGAGTCAGCCAGAGGAGCACAGGTGAAGGCAATTCACCTGTGCTGCTGGAAGGGGTGGAGCCAGGCTCCACCCTCCTGGACCTATTTAAGAGCTGGCTACCAGAGGGGAAGGATCTCTTCTGGAGATCCTCTCTTTTGGTATCTTCTGGTGAGCTCAACCCAAGGGTAAGCTCTTCCACTCATTCTCTTTTTGTTATCGTTGTCTGCTTTGCCTTACTCTCTTGATTATATTGCAATTATAACATCTTGATATCTATTGATTATACACAATTATATTGTGATTATAACATCTTGGTTATACACATGGTCTTAGTGACAAGTGGATGTTGGGATAATCAAAAACAGAGTTAAATACAATAATGAATGTCCAACTTCTGTCATTTGTCTTCTTTCCTCATACATGAGCATCTTTCCCTTTTCACTCTCATGAGGTTCTCCCAGTCAGTCAGTATGAGAGAAGTTTTGGAATGCTGAAGTTGAGGATTTACACAAAAATGAGGAAGGTCCAAATGTGGGATATCAAAAAAGAGACAATATTACATATAGAAAGAGATAAGAGGAAAGAAACCAAGAAAGACAGATGGAGGATGAGGCATCTGTATGTATTTTTTGCTTTATTCTTACATTTGAATGGGGTGACATGACTACCTTTCAGGTTGAGTAAAGGAAAGAAGACAGTAAACTTTGCCAGAAAAAAAAAAAAAAGGAGCATGTGGCTGATTAGAAAAAAGGCACCACAGGCACCACACAGACCATCTTCCTCTACGTCTTTGTACATGCAGGTACCAATGGCTTCCTTGTACGTTGGACAGACATGTTAAGCTACATCATTTCTTATTTGAATAGTCTCTGTCTTTGAAGTTTTGACTGGACCCAAATGTAAGTGCACTGAAGGCACAAGAGAAAATTTATACGTATTGAACAGAAGCTTCCAAACAAGCTGCTTCTGCTCAGGAAATTTAGACCCCTGGAGACAAAGCAATGTAGAGTTATCAATGTGTTCAAATGTGATTTCAGTTATTAGAAAGGTGGGAAGTAACAAACCAGGAGACAGGGGAAAAAAAAACCAAACACTATTTCACTGCAAAATCTCTAGAAAATCTGCATTGTAAAGACGTAGCTATAATCTCTCATTCAGTAAAAATACAATAAATCTTAAAAGAACAAAAGTGTGAATGACAATGAGCTGTGATCTAAACTCTCAGAACTGGTATGTAGAGAATTAGTCTGAGTTTTCCCTTAGTGACATTAATTATTGGGCCCCGGCAGACATTGGATTTAACCCATTCCCAATACAGATGTTTCTGCACTGACATAATGACAGCTGTTTCCAGCAAATATCATCTGAAAATTCATAGAATTATCTTAGAATCATCGAATCATAGAATCATAGAATGAAAAGGACCTCAGAGATCAACTAGTTCCAACCCCCTGCTGTGTGCAGGTCGCCAACCAGCAGCCCAGGCTGCCCAGAGCCACATCCAGCCTGGCCTCGAATGCCTGCAGGGATGGGGCATCCACAGCCTCCTTGGGCAACCTGTTCCAGTGCCTCACCACCCTCTGGCTCAAAAACTTCCTCCTCATATCCAACCTAAACCTCCCCTGTCTCACTTTAAAACCATTCCCCCTTATGCTATCACCATTCCCCTCCTGTTTCTATGCTCCCTTCAAGCACTGGAAGGCCACAGTGAGGTCTCCCCACAGCCT
>NW_024968362.1:0-50452 GCF_019238085.1 Lagopus leucura
GCAGAGAGGTGGTGGAGTTGCCGTCCCTGGCAGTGTTCAAGAGGCGTCTGGATGACGTGCTGTGTGATATGGTTTAGTGCTTGTGGTGGCAATAGTGATGAGGAGATGGACTGGATGATCTTATAGGTCGTTTCCAACCGGTTCTGTAATATGACTTAGCATATACTTGATACAGGCTAATAAACCAAATGGAACATGTTCTGATTATCTACTTCAGAGTCAAGTTGCTTACTCTTTAATGATAACTCATGTTGTCTTATCAAAATTGGTCTTACAAGGAACAAATTGACTGAAAATATATTTGTTAGTGATGTGAAGTTGCATGACATTAAATTACTGGCATGTGGCTCATTCACATTATGAAAGCGTGTTTGTTATATTACAGACAATGTTTTGTGTGTGTCAGGGAGAAACAGAGCATGCTCACACAATTGTTGTGGTATAGCTGAATTTAATACCTGTTTTGCTAAGGCATTGCTGATTGTTGAGAGAATTCTTTGGAGAGCCCTGTTTAGATAAATACTTAAAAGGGAGCAACATATAAGCTACTTTTCCACAGACATTAGTGAACACTGAGATGGACAGAAACAAACTGCTTTCACTGCTACCGTTTTTATATCCTCACTCTTGCTGTGAGGTTCTTAGGAAAACTGCTTGTTATTGGTTCTCAGTTATACAATAAAAGGCAAATGAAATACCTTGATTGTTTATGATTCCAATAGCTGCTTTGTTTGATAGAGCTTCCACTTGATGAGGTATTTAATCTGTTAAGGGCATAGTGAATCAATGGAAAGGGTTGGACGTGGAGTATGCTCTGTGGCAATGCACTTGTCTTTGAAAGTCTAATGTATTAATAACCCTGTGCACTGCAAGTCTTTGAAACGTTGTATGATAAACTGCAAGTGCTAGCATACCTTTTAAAATTTAAGCAAAAAAAAAAAAAAAAAAGCATCTTGTGTTCTAAGCAGCTTACAGTAGTCCCAATTCTGTAATGCCTCTAACCAATGTTAGAAGCCAACTTCCGTTGAGGCTTGCAAATTTCTCTGAAGCAGACAAATGCAAATTATAGAGAATACTTAAATCTCCTGTGCACAAAAAAAACCCTCCAAAAATATACTTTTGTTGCAAAAATTTAATGTGATATTAGCTGGGGGGTTTGTAGGCCTACAGCTGAGATTCTGTGAATGGTCTTATTCTTTCTTTGGTCTTAGACCTCTGACACAGTTTGAATTCCCAGTTAGCTTGAATTTGTTTGATCCCCAGTTGCTAGAGGCAACTTTCATATTAGTTTACATCAATCGTGCTGCCCTTTATAGCCAGAGATTTTTCATCATGTGGTATGAATGTGGTATAGCATCAGAAGAATATCACATGTTCAGTTCAAATCTCTACTTTTTGTAGCTTGCAGGTATTTACTGAAATGTACAGTTTTAATGTTTAAATGACATTTCTTTTTTCCCAAGGAAAGCAATGGTCCAACAGACTGCTATGCTGCCATATCACAAGTAGATCGACTGCAGTCAGAACCAGAGAGCATTCGTAAGTGGAGAGAGGAGCAAAAGGAGCGCCTTGAGCAGCTTGGTAAGGAGACTGTTTGTTGTAGTGGTATTCTTGGTTGAAACTCAGAAGTGGCAGTTTCTTAAGCAGGAGAGCTTTTCAAACAATGGCCTCTAGCTTTCTGGAGTTCAACTTGCTGCTTAAGCAGCCAGCCTACAGGGTAAGACTTCTAGTAAGCAAACTTTTAATATTGGTGTAGGAGTTAGGAAGCAAGTGGTTCTCTGAACTTTCTTCCGACACTACTGAAGTGGCCTGTTTAACTTACCAGTGAGTTCCTCAGTTCTGTAGCAGAAAATGAACAGCTTTTATCAGCAGGAAAGAATGAGTAGATACAACTGCCAGCACTTTTCTTCAAGGAAGGAGATTGCTCATTTTAAGATTGCTGAGGCCACTTGTCGTTTTGTCATAGTGAAATTAAATAACCAAGTAGTAACTAAATTCAGCTATCAAAGGCAGCCATACCTACCTGTGGACAACTCTAAACTGGTGTACTTTCCAGTTTCTCTACGGAGGAGGCCTTACTTTGAGACCATCAGGACAGCCTTCTGAACATATGATTCCAGACAGAGCTGAGTCTGTTGTTCCTCTTTTATACTAGTTACAACAGATGAGCTTATCCTGAACTGTGAGTTGGGTGTAAAGGCAAACTGAGTATCACATTCCCTTAATTTGTCTAATGTAGAGAGTTTACTGAGCTTTATTCTAGAACAGCCATAGCAAGGTGGCAGTGTTTTCGAATGGTTTGCAGGCTAGCAGACTGACTGTATTATAATTAGTCTACATATGCTTAGACTAAATTGAACTAGACTGTCTCAGTGCTGTACAGGGACATTCTGTTTAGCTAATCTTTTGAATGTTGAGGGCATTAGAGTTCTCATGGCCTAAATCAGAGAACCTCATAAACCATATTTGAGTGGATTAAGTAATAATTTGCACTAGAGTACACCCTGAACTATCAGTTGAAATGTTAATGAAATCCAATTGGAATAAACATGACTGATAAATCAATTCTTGAATCTTTAGATGCTAACTCAAGAAAACAGGAAGCAGAATGGAAGGAGAAAGCAATAAAGGAGTTGGAGGAGTGGTATGCCAGACAAGATGAAAAGCTCCAGAAAACAAAAGCTAGCAACAGGTAAGATTTCTCCAGCTATCTGAAGAGCTATATTGCTGGCTTTGGAAGTAATTAGGCAAAGGAGAGAAGAGTAGAATGTTTACTATATCCTAAGTCGCTAGTCCTTCAGCCCACTAACTATCCTGTTAAGAGATGAGTGTCCAGTTGTAGACTAGTCTGAGTTTCTTTAGAGGCTAGCTTAAATGTCCAAATGGGAACACTGAAATAACAAGCTATTTCAGAAGCTTCCTTTAATACAAAACTTGAATTTGGACAGAACTGTTCAGTCTGCTCACTTCTCTGTATGTACCTAGCTGCACAGCTCTTCAGTGGCTAATTACCTTGCAGCTAGCGGTCTTACTTGCCAGCTCTCAGAAACTTGGAAGTGGTCTCCTAGTTACTCCAAAGCAGATTATTTCATTAGATATCTTAAAACCTTTGGCTGCTTCTTGTGGAAGTTTATGAGAAATAAGCAGAGTTCTGTGAGTGACTATTTAACTCATTAAATTCATCATGCTTGAATTGGCTTTTATGGGCTGTGGAGCAGAAACAAGTGACCTAGGCACAATCTAGTAAATTCTTACACTTCCTTATGAGTTCCATGCAGAACTTTGACTTCTGGCTACATAAAGGTAAATATGATAATGCTGACTTAATAACGCTTAGGACTTCACTTCTGACCTAAGTCTGCCAGTGTCATTTTCTTCAGGTAGTCATTGGGGCTGCTTTAAACTTTGGGAATCTGTAGACTTCAAATTGAAATGATTTTTGAAATGCCATTTTTCCTATCTGAAGAGCTGGTTTATCATAAGTAGTCTTAAGTAGACTTTACTTACTGAATGACAAAAGGAGACTTTATACTTCCTACAGAACTATGGATTTGACACTTTCATTCCCTCAGACACAGTCTTTCTGTTGGGCTGAAAACAAGATAGCTGTTACAGGTGGTGGCAAGAGCTTATTACCTCTTTAACTTTGTCTTGGCCAGTGGTTTGAGATCAGGGTGCGCATTCTGGAGTAAGGTCAATTTAAAAAGAGCTGTAGTCAGAAAAGTCAAGTGTTTATCTGAGGGGATGTTCAGCATTCTCACCAACCTGGTGAGATCTCTCTACTTCAAGTAGTCTCTGGTATCTGGAGATGATGTCATGCCAACACTGGGACTAGCCCTAAACTAGGTAGTCCTAATTTTCTATGATATAGGAGAGTTTTTGTGTTCCCCCTTGAGTTAGCAGCTTAATTGGTATGTTCTGTGTGGCCGCTGCTTCCCTGTTTCAGTGAGTGTAGGTGATACTAGTTAAACTTGCTTTTTAAAACTGCCTTCGGTTGTGTTCTGTACTTCTCATCCTTATCTCTTTTCTCCTGCCTGCTTGCCTGCCTGTTGGACTATTTGCTACCTAGGGTGGCAGATGAAGCTTTCTACAAACAACCCTTCGCTGACGTGATTGGTTATGTGTATGTTGCTTAACTACTAATTCTGTTTGCTAGTCAGCTAGGTAATGAGGAGGGTCTGAAATAGTGCTGAATGTCTGAAGATGTCTTCTGCCAAATATTTCAGCCAGTATAATAGTAGAATAATAATAATTAAAAAAGTAGAATAATAGCCTGTTTTTTGTCCTGACTCTGATCTGCAGCATTAAGTGCTGTTTTCCTGTGATGATCATACCCAGCACACTTAAATTATGTAGAATACATGCCACTGGAATTTTGTCAGTGATTCAGTACCCTGTAATACATTGGGCTTCAGTTTACTGACCTTCCAGGCCAATGCAACAAGGTGCTTTGATGCATGTATGGGTTACAGTCAGATGGAGTCTCATGTGGGTGCTGTGTTTAGTCCCAGTCACTTCCATGGTGAAGTATAAAGTATAACTGCATGTTTTGTCATAGGCACTGTGTTCCTGGTCTGTTCCATTTGACTAAATAATCAGAAAAAGATTAAAATGAGGTTCACATACAGTGCAAGGGGAAGAAATTGCATGCTTAAATCAAAGGAGAAGAGGTGCCTATAGAATTTAGGATGCTATTAGAGAACATGTGGAAAAAACAAGATGATGGTACTAGAAAGCTAGTAGTTGCTGGTGAAAGAGCACATATGTGCAGATGTATTGCCAGCCTCACAGATCAGTGAGAAGACAGCCAGGATATTCAAGCCCCAGTAATTATGCTAGTTTCTGTGGGGCAAAAGGGTTGCAAGGTTCATTGGCTTGTTCATGTATTTTAATTTCTTCCCTTAATTTGTAGACTTGAATTGAAAGATGGCCATGTCACAGATTCTAAGGTGACACCTTTAGAAGGTGTACTGGTGAACCATGGTTTGTCTTTGAGTGCATTTATACTGAAGGTCAAGTGTGGAATTCATTACCTAATTGTAGATGGATGTAAAGCAAGACTTGTGAAATGATGGATTTACAGGTGGTGTTTGACTTTGTTCTGAAGTTTCCTGGAGTTAACTTAAATTTTTTCCAATAAAATCCTTCTTTTCCTGTAGCAAATGTGCAGTGCAAGTGCTGCAGAATAAAATTGGCAGCATGCTTCCTGAATGTAGGCCAAACTGCTAGTGCATGTTGAGCCAGCTGACCATCTGCATTAAACTCATTCTCATTTTCTGTATCTGACTTAAACTTTCTCTCGTTTCTTTTCTTCTCTTCACCTTTAAGCACAAACATAAATCATCCTTGCTACAGCCTAGAACAGTTAAGTAAAAAACCTTCACTGCCCATTAAAAGTGTCATGTCACATAAAGTAGCAGTGTTGTAGTGATCCTTGTCTTCAGTGGTGTCTGTAACCTTATCATCCCTGTGAACAGTGCTGAACCCTCATGGGGGAGTCATCCTCACTGCTTTTTCTGTACTGCTTGTTGGAGTAGATGGATTTGGTTTGATCTCTCAATGCTTACTGCTCTTTTACTCAGGCAGCTACCAGGGCCCCAGAGTTCCAGTAAATGATACTGGATTGTTACACGTGCATTGAAGCAATGCTGTTGGTAGCACAGAAATGCCAAAAGGATACTGCTGGGAAGCCTCTGGTGCTAACCTGTACATATTGTATAAAGCTTCCTTAGAGTATCCTTAGGGTAAGAAGAGGGGAAACATGTTTATCCTGCTAGCTGACTTCAGATGAGTCATCCTATCTTCCAAGATGTGCTTTAGACTACAGCACCCACAGGCATGGAATTCATTACTTACGTTCCTTGTGATTAATACTGCTTCCATACAGCATTGGGAAACATCAGCAGATAGTTTTATGATGGCCTGAAGGCCTTGGAACTGATTTAAATCCTCAAATGGAATCTATTCTAAGACATGCTTGCAGGGAACTGTAAATTTCTGGTTGGCAAGTGTCCAAAGCAAGCCATCAAGTGACAGAAGCTTAAATATTTAAGACCTGGGCATTTTTCCATAAATAAAATGTCTGCACAGGAGTACCTTACCTTCTGGGAGTTTGGTGACTCCTGTAGGCAAAGACTCAGTGACTACTCTTAAAACCAAACACCTGTATTCCAACATTTTACACAGCAATCTTTTGCACTGCTTGTGCATAGCATACTACTGCAACCTATTTCCATCTCCAGGGCTGGGGCAGTGGGAGCTTAAGTAGCCATGATGTTCACAAGCAGCTGTCAGGTCACATTTCTTATGAAACGTGCTGAAAGGAACTGCATCCTGTAAGTGGGAAGGAGTGCCTTATGTTGGGCATTAACACAAGGTCCATTGCATTGCTTTCAGGGCAGCTGAAGAAGCCTTTGTGAGTGATGCAGAAGATGTTTTTCCAGGCACTGAGTGGGAACGCGTGGCTCAGCTCTGTGACTTTAATCCCAAGTCTAGTAAGCAGGCTAAAGATGTGTCCCGCATGCGTTCAGTCCTCATCTCACTCAAGCAGGCTCCGCTGGTTCGCTGAAGAAAGGCACAATGGAAACACTACAAATGCAATATCTTAACCTTACTCAGAGAAGCTATGTTTGCTGTAATTGGATTAATTGCTTCTATGTTTTTGTTGGACCAAACATGATGTATCTAGAGCTGATCACTGTTTCATTGCATGTTCTTCCTCATGTCTTTGTTTTAAATGAGAGAACCTCCTGAACTGTAGTCTGTGCTATTTGCACTGAGAAGTCACTTCCAGCGTTACTGATATTAAAGATGTGTTAAACTGCAAAATGTGTTGACTCTGGATGAATTCAGAAGCTCTCCTGCACTCTTTTCACAGGGAGTGTTTAAATCAAATGTTTCTCTGTGCTAGTGAATGACTAGCCAGCAGTATCTCTAGTTTCTCAGAGGCTGTCCTGCTTGTCTCTCTGTAAGCTTTCTTAAAGCTCTTGAGAGCTTTAGTTAGAACTGCTTCCTTATCCAATTTATTACACAAGGCAGAAGCTTTGGGAAACTGGAGCACCAGGCCTGTTAAGGAGCTTATCTTAGTTCTGTTTGAACCAAGGACGCTACCTTGTTGATAGTTTTCTGCTAGGTGACAAACTCACTCCGGCTATAGGTTTTAGGTACAGAAAATACCACAAGGGCATTGAGTAGTTACAAACTCTGACATCCATCTGCTTGTTGGGATATCTGTTTTGCCATGTAATTATTCAATACCAGTTTCACAGGCGGAGCCCTTTGGTGTGGAGGCTGCCTCAGATGCCAGCATTCAGATCAGATTCCAGCTTTGCTCTGGTTGATATAGTAGCTTAGCTAATGTGTAGGATTTCTTAATCTTGTGTGCATGAGCTGAAAGCCTAGCTTAGTTTGGGGAGGATTCCTTATGCAGACTAACATGGAGTACAGAGGAAGCTTTCTGTGTGCCAGTTTACATGCACTGCACCCTGTCCTGGCACCGGGCATTTCTAAAAAGAGCCTGACTGCATCTTCTTTATGCTGTCCCTCCAGCTATTCATACACACTGATAAAATCCCTGATAAGTGGGAACCTCCACTTCTCCGGACTTAACAGTCTCAGCACTGTAGGAGAGGTGCTCCAAGTTGTTTGTCACCTCAGTGCACCAATGTGTCTGTGTTTTCTCTTGCACTGAGGTGCCTGTAAGTAGTCAGTGTGTTGTAGTATACTCATACTGTACTCATGCTGTCTGAAAATTGTTTTTGTTACTTATGCCATATTCAACAGAGCAAAAAGGCAGTTAACTTTCTCTGGGTGAATCTAACTCCTTGTCTGTACTTCAGAACAGACTCCTTTCTGGTGAGCATCTGCCACTGTTCTGTGACTTGGCATGACGCTTTTGCACTGTGTCTAGCCTAGCTGAGCAGACTCAGTCCTCTTCCCACCACTGTTTATTTCCATAGCAGTAATGGGGCTGAAGAAAACTATCAACGGAATCTCAAAAAACATGGACAATTCCCGTCTTTTAAACTAAATTCCAGCTGTATGCACACCAGCAGCATTGAGAGAAGCTGTAGACTCTACTGAATACATCCTGGAATATGACTGGCTTCATTTAGCCTGTGGTCAGGTGGCAGACAGACCATACTGGCCTGAAATGGTGATGAGCGTATGTAGAGCTGAAGGGGGATGGTGTCAAGGCCATGAGTTCATTAGAGATAGGAACCTGAGTACTGCCCTGCAGCTTTCTGCCTTTTTTACCTATTCCCTTGCCGATCAAAACAAAAATTTACCTTTCTTTTTTAACCAACCCTTTTTTTTTTTTTTTTTTTTTTTTTTTTTTTGCGGCTGGTCAAGAAGAGAACACATAGTTTACGGGCAAGTATTTGAGAAGGGACAAGGGATTGTCTGTTGGGGTTGACAAGAGGATTCATCTGGTGGTACCTGTCACATGGGCAAGCTTGTTCCTCTGCAGAGCAGTGATGCTGCAGCAGCATGTTGGCATTGGGTGTAGTCTGTGCAAGTCTGGGCAGTCTGCTGATCTTCATTGTGAAAGGTTCTCAATGGAGGCCTTTGTGCTGTGACCGGGTATGGGACAGTCCATTTAAATTAGGAGTTGTAGCAATGGTGGCCTGATTGTAAAAGCAAAGCCTGATTGTGTGGGGAGGTACTATCTCTTTTTAAACAAACAACAAAAAAAAAAAGTGAGGTCTCAAACAAGATCCTCTTCAGCTAAAAGTTAAAGATTCATAATGATCTTTGGTTTGCTTACAGTACTGCTGATACCTGTATGGGACCAGGAGGAAGGCTGTGCACACAAAAGCTTCCCTCGGTTATGAGAGTAGCAGAAAATTGGCTGCATTACCCATGTCCTTGTTGCCTTGCTCATTCTGGAAAGTGTAAACTTAGTATGATTTTACACCAAACTGGAGTGTACCATACAGTCAGTGTTTTGGGCATCATTCTGTTTCCAAAGAGCAAAGTATGTGTTTCGTGCTTTGTGTGAATTAGCTGATGGACCAACCCAAAAGTGCTACAGTTGCTTGTGCAAACTTAATCCATGGACTTTGGCTTTCTGTGTCTTCTTCAGAACCTCATGAGCATCTTTAGCTGTTTTTAAAACACTTACTTACATACTCATAGTGCGAAGTATCTGCTTTCAGACTACAAAGCAAACACAGCTGGGTGCCAGACTAAAACACAGCTGTACTAAATGCATGACATTAGCAAGGACATTTCAGCTGCCAAAGCAAGGGTTTTAGTGTGCCTTTGATGAGCAATTTTCCGAAGTTACTTGGACTTCCCTGAGGGCTGTACAGTTCCAGCATTTTCCCCTCATTAATGCCTGCATACTCTCCACTGCATTTGAGAGAGGCACGGTAATCAGATTTCACTGAGGCAGGTGACTTTCACTGTGCAGTATGATTTGTTTCTGCAATACACCGTTAACAATATTTCTACTTGGTTGTGCATCCCAATTTTTGACCATTTAAATGGAAGGACCTCCAGAAGACTGTGGCATTTGTTGATTTTCACTCTCTGGACAGCAGATCAAAGACAGAATAATTACAGAATAACTACGCTTGTTGCTCAGGAGACTAAAAAGACATTCCAGACATTGTTGCAGTGCTGAGTAGCTATGCTGCTTGCAAAACATCAGCAGAGATCAGCAGGCAAGCAGCAGCGGACTAGTTTTCCTACCAGATGGAGCAATGCAGCATGTGGACACACAGAAGTCTTGTAGTGACTACATTCATTGTAAGGTACAGCACTGAGCCTGCATCAGTTGAAATTACTTTTCAGCCTTTTGGCACTATGCAATTTCAGGTACTGCTAGTGCATGTTAATACTGATGATAAAAATGCATGTCCCAAGGGGTCTCCTGGAATGCTCCTCAGAGCCGTATGCCATTCTGTTCAGAGAGTTGACTGTGGCATGCTTGGCAAGCTTATTAAAACTTCAGCACAGTTGTGATAACATGTGCACTTACAAGGCACATTGTAAAACCAGACTTCCACCTCCTCCAACAGGTGGCTTTAGCAGATGGTTCCAGTACAGTAACGGGAAGGCACGATTGTGTAAGTCTCACATTTCGTTACAGTCTGAAAATGCTGAAGATAGTTTGGAAAAAGGAAATCCAGCTATTGCCTTTCTGCCCTCCCAGAAATGGATATAAAGGCCGCTTTGCTGTCAGTAGGGCTCATGACTTTCAAGGAGTGGGGTGCTTTAAAGTGCACAGGGTCAACATATACTAATCACACAGCATGGCACTGTAGATATTCTCCCCTGGCACTGGATAGGACTAAGAGTAGTGTCCATGAAACCTTTGGTTCACAAAGAAGTGTCTGAGGTGTGACAGGATTCTGAACAGGGGAGGAAGAAATAACAGAAAAAGCAAACAAAAGTCACACTTTTAAATATGAACATCTTTTTAATTTTATAAACTGACAACTGTCTCAGGAAAACCAAGGACTTCTTCTGCACCACTTGCCCCTTTGCAGCTGGTTTTTGTCCAGTTGCCAGAAAAAAACAACTTCAAAAACATTTTAATAATTGTTTTCTTAAAGAAAATAGACTTTTGGTTTATTTTATCAAATGTTTTCAAATGTTTAAACATCTTTCATATTTTGTCACTGCCTGCCATCTCCCTTCAGCTGCTAAGGAGAAATTTTATCTGAGATGTCAAAAGGGAAACAGCATTGGGAAGTCTGGAAAGCAAAACCTGGTCCCACTTTTTATCAAACAGTCCTCGTGATGCTGGGGGGATGGAAAGGTCAAACGATAGGTATTCTCTCTGCTAGAACCTCAATACTATTATCCCCACCCTGAGCTGTTGTCACTGTAGATCAAAACAGACTTCTTGACCTGCTCATGGAGCTACTGCTCTAGTACTGAAGTTAGTCTAGTCTAGTCCTAGTTAGTGAAGGAACCCATCAACTAAATCCAGACACTAATGAAAAGGAACACATAAAGCCTGATGCAACTTAGCAAAGGTTAAGAGCCAGTATATCCTCACTATGGAGTAGATGATTCATTAAATGCCAGGATACAAGATTGTTTCTCTGGCTGCTGTCTTTTTTCTGGGATAGCTGACCACTTACACTGTCCTGTTTTTAAGTTTCTTCTTGTGTCAAGTAATTGTCAGTATTACAGCATCTTGAAAGCATGCCAAAAAGCAGATCAATAGAGACAGAACTATGTATCAAATAAAGACTTAAAGCTAAAGAAACCTGCCTTCCTTAAATGCACACAGTACACTGTGTGATCTTTGGCCTCTATGCAGGTCCCAGAAAAGCCCTCTCTCTCTCTCAGAATGTTTCCTGTAAAAATTTCCAGAGTGTCATATAAACTGTTTTTTAACAAGGCAAGCCTTTAAGGTTAGCTGCTCCAAGGCTAATAAATACCTTGTGAGGACGAGGCTCAGATTTAACTTTCCATCCTATGAGTTGATGGTAAATGCAGGACATCACTGACACTTCACCTGCATCCCCAGCACTGCTGAGGAGATGCGCTAAGTCACTCTGCAGTGAATGAGATTTCTCAAGAGGCAGTCTTTATGCTTATATATACCACATTATTGGCTGTCAGATAACTGGCCACTGAAGAATAAAGTCCCCTCTGCTAATTTGGGAGACAAAGTGGTAGACTAAGTCCCTTGAGAATACCCATTAAAATGAAATTCAACCTCAAAAATAAAAATACTTACTGCGGGCTGTAGCCAGAACACAAAGGTGAACACTGCTACACTTGTCAGTTTGTTTGGACTGCTCTTGCAGCGTGCAAGCTCACGAGACATCTTTCTCCTTCATATGCAAAGCTTCTAAAATGGGACTCTGCCCTCTAACGGCGATGTAATAAATAACTGTATCCTCCAAGTCCTTCACAAACCACTTCTAAATAGAGCTTTGTTTGCGGAGGCACCTTCTGTTGTTTCCACTTACAGAAACTAACACCTGCTGTTGGTGATTGTATCCTATTTACTGTGTGGGTGGAAACCTGTAAATCGAAAAGCTGGTCACATTGTAGACTTCTCATTTCACAAAGGTGAAAAATGAGAACTGGATCCCCAAGTATTAGCTATAATTTGACACAATACACATATTCCCTACCTTACATCAAGATACGCTCATAAATAATTCAGCTACACTTAAAGCCTACTCTGGGCTTTGAGGTGATTAAAATCAACAGAATTGCACAATAGTTCCTACGAATTTTGATGAAATTTAGAAAAACTACAAAAAGCTAATACCTCAATTAGGAAATGTAGTCACTAACTATTTAGAACATCATTACTCTGATTCTGTAGCTGCTCTGGTCAAAAAAAGATTTTGGGCAAAGTATTCCCTCCACCCATAAGGAATATGAATAGTTCATTTCTGTAATTCTTCCAGGCACCTAGTATATTCTACGGGTAGTATAATCCAGTACCAGGCTAGCAGCTCCAAGAAGAGCAGGGTCTGCTAGATTTGAGACCACCACATCCACAGTTTTAACAGATGACAGAGCCTGTCGATGTATCACATCTTTGACAGCATTAATATAGTGGCTGGCTAGAACTCCAGAAAGGATCACAAGGGAGGGGTTCATGGTGTGCAGAATGTTCACAACTCCAAGTCCTAATGCTGTACCAGCTGAAAAAAATAAATGAAATTACATGGAATACTCAAAGCAGTGCAAACACAATTTTTTGAAATAGATCTGATAGCAGCAAATAACTCAGTATTCAGAAGAATGTTACAAGTTTTGAACTTATGTTATCAGACTGTATTAATCTTTCCTTTAAAAGGAAAAAAAGAAGTGCAGTAGTGCATTATTCAATAATATGGATGTGAAAGATCAAGCTGTGTATTACCACACTTGTACTCTAGAAGAAAACAGCAAAGCATTATTCTAACTTCTCAGTGCTACCAGGTATGTATGAAGAAAGGCCAATGGCATCCTGGCTTCTATCAGAAATAGTGCAGCCAGTAAGTGATTGGCCCTCTGTACTCAGTCCTGGTGAGGCCATGGCTCAAGTACTGTGTTCAGTTTTGGGCTCCTCACTGCAAGAAAGACACTGAGGCCCTGGAGCACGTCCAGAGAAGGGTAACAAAGCTGTGAGGGGTCTGGAATACAGGTCTTATGGAAAGTGGCTGAGGGAGATGGGATTGTTCAGTCTGGAGATGAGGAGGCTCAGGATTGACCTTATTGCTCTCTACAACTGCCTGAAGGAAGGTTGTGGTGATGTGGGGGTCAGCCTCTTCTCCCATGTAACTAGTAATAGGATGAGAGGGAATGGCCTCAAGTTCTTCCAGGCAAGATTCAGGTTGGATGTTAGGAAATACTTCTCCAAGAGAGCAGTCAAGAGCTGGAATGGGCTGCCCAAGGAGGTGGTGAAATCACTGTCCCTGGAGGTGTTCAAGAAATGCTTAGATGTGGTACTGAGGGACTTGGTTTTGTGGGAAATATTGGTGATAGGTGGATGGTTGGACTG
Organism: Lagopus leucura; assembly: GCF_019238085.1. NCBI lineage: Eukaryota > Metazoa > Chordata > Aves > Galliformes > Phasianidae > Lagopus > Lagopus leucura. Next base: position 13,469 of record NW_024968362.1, read on the forward strand.
GATGATCTTAGAGATCTTTACCAACCTTGATCATGATTCTATGACTATATGTTTCAAGCTAGTAAAATAGTAAATTATCCCATGTAAAATAATAGGCAAATTGCCTCTGCTTGCTCAGACTAGACATTCACTTGCATACAATAAAATGTCTTTTCCCAAATTCTTCAACATGAAGACCTTGAGACCTCACTTCTTTTTTTCATTTAAGACCAAACTGATCTTTTCAGGATTTTAATCTTATTTATTAGAACAGAAAATCTTTGATATACCTTCTGCTCACACTTCCTCCAACACTTGTGTTTAACATTTCATTACAGGTAGAAATTATAAAGATAGAGGTCCTCAAATGTACATTGGTGTTGTGTTTGTAGTGTATTACCATATCTGTATCCCCAAAAATCTAATCATGGGAGGGTTTTTCCACCTTTGGCTGTCTTCTTACCTGTTCTGAGAATGCTTTCTGCCTTTGTGTTTCCAAGTTTAGCTGCTTGAATGAGATGTGCAGCACTAACAACCTCTTCATTCTTCATTGACATTCCTTCTACTAAAAGCAGATCCTCTGTTTGGAGAGGAGGAGAGAAAGCCAAGAGATAAAAACGGTGATGTGTTAACTTAAGAAATGGAATAAACAGCAATTAATTTTTCTATGTCTCTACTTACATTCTGAAGTCTGAAATTTGAGCTATCGGCTCTGCTCTGAATTTAGTGATCACAGTTCAGAGAACTGCTTGTAGAAGGAGAGCATCAAATTCAAACAAAGTAATTCACTAATATGATTACCTGCACTAAAACCTTCATAAAATCAAATATAAATGTTATCAAACTCAGTCAACAGAGTGAGAAGCTGTTGCTGAAAGATGATGCCTGTGAAACTCAACTGCTCACAGAATGCCTGTCAAGTTGCAAAACTTACCACATCATTAAAAAGGAGAAACTGAACTCTGCTACATGTTTATTGCAATTTTGAAGCCAGAGGTTCTAAATATGGCGTGACTGCATACTACCATATCTGAAAAAGAATTGTTTGGTACTAATACAGGCTGTTGCAGCTCCTCCACTGCCTATACACAGGACCTTCTAGCCAGTTGCCTGTATACCTGCTATTGCCTCCTCCTGGTGGCAGGTCTTTTTTTCAATGTCTCCTTTGAATTTTTTTTTTTTAACTATACTGCAATTTAGGAATCATTTAAATGTTTTCAAAAATAAAACCATAGGTACCGTCATGCAGTTTCTTAGCTTCTCTCTGTAATGCTATTCCAGAGGCATACGCTTCTATACATCCTTGGCTACCACACAGGCACTCTGGTCCATCTAAAGATACTACAATATGCCCAAGCTCAGCAGCACAGAAAGAACTGCCATGGATCAATTCATGTTGATGTATGATTCCACCTCCAATTCCTGCAAAGATACAAAACCAGCCAATAGTAAAAAAAGTAAAATGCAGTCTTCAAACACCCCAGTTCAGTAAGACATTGAAATTGGCTTATTCTAATACAGATTGGAAAAAGTATGTGCATCCATGGTCTTCTGTACGGGAGCCCACAAATGACTGTTATTCAACAAATTTCTCCTATTCAGCATACATACTAAGTAAGCTTGTATTACCTCCTGTTCTTATGTAACAAAACCAGTATATATTGCTTGCTATTTTTTCCAATCTTATTTAAAATCTGTGGATGACACGGGACTACTGTAACAGATCTTTTAAGCTTGTGGATCATGCTTTTTTCCTCAAAGATGACACCAGAAGTGGCCTTAAATTTTTTTATTTTCAGAGGTTTTAATACTGTATTTCAACAGCTGTTTAGAATAACTAGTCATAAAGAATACTGTAAATGTTGTGGCAAATGGTCAAAAGGACTGTATGCTTAGGAAGAAAAGTCTACCTCTGCACTTGAGATACTATCTGTCTTACTCAGTTTTCTTATCTAGCTATTCTACATATATACTCTGATCTTGTATTTCTGCAGACAGAAGAGAAATAATTAAGATATAGAGCTGAACAAACTAAAATTACTCCAGCTAAAATTGATCAAATTTTGCTTATTTCAAGAAAATGTCTTGTCAGCAACAGCAGAATTTACATTTATCAAGAAAGATGTACCATGCAAAGGGTATCATATCATTCACCTGAATAAAAGTACAAACAGATATAGTGGCACAAGGATTTGTGGTTTAAGAAGTTAATATATCAGAGCTTTACAGGTGCTTATCAGGTGTTTATGCTTTTAAAACCAGATGAGCCTCTGAGTATTCTGGTGTTTCAACTTCACTTTTCACTGAACTATAACATACTCACCTGTACCAGTGATGAGTGTTACAAAATTTTCTATTCCTTTTCCATGACCAAATTTCCTTTCTGCTAGAGCAGCACAGTTTCCATCGTTGTCCACCCAGACTGGCAAGTGCAGAGCATCAGATATTGGGGTTCTGAGATCTACAGAGCTCCACTCCTGAATGAGCTTTGTGGAGTGAAGCACAATTCCTTCTCGAGGGTTTACACGTCCACCTGTGGAAATACCTAAGTCCCAGAAGTATAGGAGAGAAAAAGCAGAACTAAGTCTCTTTAGAACCATAAGTAAAAATTAGTTTTTCTCTGTGCATTGAGAAGTATTATTTCTCCTATTAGTGTTGAAGCAAAGTGGTAAGGTAAAAAATTCCATGTATTATTGCCAGTGTTATTGCTACTAATGACATGTAAAGAGAATTGTTACCATTAACCAGTTTTCTCTAGCTGGAGAGGATTCTAAAGCTAATGGACTCTTTCGGCACCTCTGAGGAGCCACTCTATTATAGAGATATCTGGGTCTAGACACCACAGTTTGGATATTTTAGTCATCATTCTAGAGCAGACACTATGCAATTCTGTAGTTTATCTAAAGATACTCAGAAAATCCTTACTAAAAAAAAAAAAAGCTTTCCATGCTAACTCAGCAAGAACTTGTTAAAACATGCCTTTACTTTTACCATTACCTATGATAACTAATCAGTAGTACTGACAGTGGCTCTAGGATCAAGGATCCTTCTAAGTATTTACAGGACAGAAGAGATCACTTAAGTTTATGATTTTTAGCCTTAAGGAAATAATGATAATTTAGCAAATTAGTTATTCCCATAGAAATTACAAAAGAAATCTTAATTTCAAGTAACAGCCTGATTCAAACTGCAACACTGAATGAGGCAAGTATCAGTCAGCAAAAACAAAATAACCAGGTAAGACATGTATCTTATTCTGTAGCAAAATTTTTCCTTCAAGAGCAACCAAACGGTAACAGTCAGTCACTGAAAGTCAAAGAAACTGGGCTGCCAAGTAAATAGGAATGTAATTCTGACACAATTAAACAAATAAAAGGAAAGCTTTTTCTTCACATAATAACACTGTATATTGGTTCTTGTAACACCGTTATCCTAATTCACCTAGGCGATGATAAAAAGTTCTTAGACATTTGGGATACCTATTAATGCAGAGTTTGCGACCACTTCTACAAGAAGTGTGAGGCTTTCAAGACTGAGCATCTGGGCACAGTAAACTAGTCCGGGTGGTTAAGTCATGGGTACTATGCAACAGGTAGTCTGAAAGATGCAAAGTGCAAAACTGACACTTCTTACTGACTCTGTGCTTAACATTGTTTCAAAAATAATAAACTTTCAAAGTTCAGAATAACTTTGATATGCTAGACTGCAGGGATGTAATCTGGCTTGAGGAGTGGGTCTGTTAAACAAGGCCAAGTGTAAAGTTCTGCATCTGAGCTGGGGTAATCCCCAAGGTCAGTACAGGCTGGGGGATGAATAGATCAAATCAGCCCTGTAGAGAAGGATTTGGGGGTGCTAATGGATGGAAGACACATTATGCCTGCATTAAAAAGTATGGCCAGCACAGTGAAGGAGATTACTATCCCCCTCTGCTTTGCTCCCATGAGACCTCTCACAGAGTAATGTCTCCAGTTCTCAGTCCCCAGCACAAGAAAAACATGGACCTGTTATACTGCATCCAGAGGAGGGCCACAAAAATGATCACAGAGAGCTGAAGAACATCTCCCATGAAGGCAGGCTGAGAGAGTTGTGGTTGGAGAAAAGAAATGTTTGGAGAAGAGAAAAATTTGGAGAAAACACTTGGAGAAGACTTTCAATGTACATAGGTAACTTATAATAAGGACTGCAAGACTTTCTACCAGATCATACACTGACTGGAAAAACGACAATGGTTTAAAACTGAACAACAGGAGACTTAAATTGAATGTAAGGAAGAAAAATTCCATGATGAGGGTGGTGAGACACTGGAACAGGTTCCCAAAAGAAGCAGTGGATGCCTCATCCCTGGGAGTGTTCAAGGCCAGGTTGGGTAGGGTACTTTGGGCAACCCAAACTAGTGTGCAAAATCCCTGCCTATGGCAGGGGCATTGGAACTGGATGGTCTTTAAGGGTCTCCTACAAATTAAACCATTCTATGACTCTACTACAGTGTAAGCAAAATGGAAATGAATTAAGAATGTTGCCTTTGTTTCTGTTAGCTGCAAAACTGATATAAGATTGTAGCCTTTTTGTTCTGCCCCAGTGCGACTGAGACTTCTACAGCACAACCAACCCTGGCCATAAAGAAAGGCTTACAGGTAACAAAGCAAACTGAACTCAGCTGAGGTTGTTTCAAGACCTGTTTCAATACAAAGATTCTGCAGGGAATTTCACAATCCACTTCTGTGTACCATGGATTTCATATATGTTTAATTCAGAGAACTTTTAGAATGTGCCATTCAAATTCAGAAGTATAGAAACCATATAATAAGTACAAACAGCCATTTTTTTTCAGTAACATGGGAGCCTTTACTGTAAGCTTAACTGTGCTAGAGGTTATGACTTGGGCACTGTTAAAACTCAGCAGATTACCTTCCTGGCTGTTACAGGCTAGAGCAATTTCAGTATTTATAGTCAGCTTCCTGTTTTCATAAAAAGTTAATTTTTTCAGATGTGGTGGTAGGAATGAAGTGTAAGAGTTCAAAATACACAGGATCAGTTTGAAAGAAGTGCTTTACATTAGTCAGTAACATTTCGTTACATGTTGAACTCTCAGATGAAAAGACAAAAAAGTATTCACTAACTTACCTACTCCCAAAATTCTGCAGTTCAGATTTACTGCCTCCGATGCAGCTTCTACACACATCTTTAGAATTAGATCTAGTCTGTCTTCATAAGTTTTAGGGTTGAGCTGGGTATACTTCTTAACTATTTCACCCTAGAAAATAAAAACCATAAATGTTCTCCACAGAAATTTACTTTCTAATGAAATTTCTCTTTAATTTCAATACAGGTCAACTTAAAAAGTGAATATATATATATATATGTATATATATTTAATACATCTTAGACTTTGGTGCTACAGAACAGATTGTCCTCTGATTCCTGAGGACTCTGGGGGACAAACTTGCAAGAGGAAGGCTTTAAATTCTGTATCTTAGGCCTTACATTCTGCTTCAATTTCCCCTAGCTGAAATAAAATACAGATGGAACATGTGAATTGGATAAGGAAATGTGCTGGAACTGTTGTTAGGAATAAACTGTGACACAGCAGTACTCTTTTCTTAAGCTCAATTCTTAAGTATTAAGAAAATTAATAATAATTGCTAAAAAAAAAAAAAAAAACAAAAAACACAAAAAACACTGCACTTAAGAATGAGATGCTTCTAATCTGACTGCATGGAAATTTGAATGGTGTTGCTAGCAGTAGCTAGCATCTTGTTGCTATACCAGCCAGAGAGAAGTGCTTCAAATTTTAACGTACAACTTACTATCCTTTCAGAAATAACCTTTCTTCTAAGTGGTTATGACTCTGAGTCACTGGAAATATTTCTGGAGTACATCTACTGTGACATCTGATGTATGTGGGAGGGAGGATGCAGGAGGAAGGGATTATTTTTAAAGCCTGTGAGTCATGTATTGGTAGTAAAAAAATTAATTACGCACATCTGAATCTGTGGTACAAAAGAACTAACCTTAATGTAATGATTATATTGCAGGACAAGGCTATGAATATGCAGAAGATGCTATTTTCTTTAGCAAAGCTGTTCTTTGTATTATATAGTGAGTACTCTACAAAAATATGCATAAGTGAACAGCAGTGTATTTGCACATCTAAGGAAAAAGGAATAACAAAGTCAGTCAGTCTATATGCCACACATCTCACATGTTCTTGCCAGAGTAACTAAGAAAATGCCAGAACTTTGATATTTTTGAGCATTACATTTCACTCCATCAGCATCAGCAATGGTGCTTTCTGTTGTTATTTTAAATGTTATGTTTAGTTTCCTCTTCTGGTTTGGAGGGGAAGGCAAAACAGAGGAAGGCATTTGTAAGACAAGGCCACAGCAAACCTCCAAAGACAGCATCTTTCAAAAGGAGCACTTCCTGAGTTCTTGAAAACTACTATTTTCTTCCTGGAAACCTCACCTTCATCTCTGCCACTTGCTGTTAAATCCTTAAAACTGTGGTGTAAATTTTATTATGAAGCGTTGATCTTTTGCTCTGATGTGCTAACATTTTAACTTTCATAAATGCCACCTCAAACTACACACTGCAGAACAGACAACATTTTTTCCAATTTAGTTACCTTCATCTTTGTGTTGGCAGAAATCGTGGCATTAGTTTGACTGCTAAAAAAAATTATAATTGAAAATGTTTTCTTCCAGACCTCAGCTGCCACACACATACTTTCAAGTGAATACAAACATTCTGAACAATAACAGGTCTATTTAAACAGTTCTTCCCATTTCTTCAGGGACAATGTTTTGTCCTCCTTTCTAACTATGTCTAACTGATTTAGATATCTGAAAGTACACAGTGCAACAGAAGGAGTAGTTCTCCAACACTACGGAGAATAAAAGCCAAAAACTTCATCACAAACTTTAATCAAATCCTTAAAGTGCTGCAGAATTCAGAATTTTTATTTTTCATTATTACTTTGTTTTCTAAAGCAGAAAAACTGATGTTTAAATGAGTTTAAATTCTTAACTGTCTTCTCATTATCACCTTGATAATAATTGCAAGAATTTTAACACCATAGCTAAATAATAGTTACATCAATACTGCCCCTACCTTGAAGCTTCCAAGTTCAAGTAGATATTCTCTAATTCTGAAATTCTGATTCTGGGAAATCAGCTGATGATCATGGGTGTGTTTACTTGTTTCACTACAGGACACCTTCACAAGTGATCTGACACCAGACTGATACTGATGCCATTTTGGTAGCCTCTCTTTTTTTCAGGACTTCAGTTTTCATTACCTTTCACCAACTACATATCTTCACCTTGTTGAGTTAGTTGGCAAGCACCTATGATATGCTGTCTGTAGGAAGCAAAACTATGCACACAATGCATCCTTATCCGTTCTATGGCACAGGCAAAGAAAAGGTTCTTACTGTGCCATGTTAGCAGACAAATGGGTAGGTGAAGTTTTAAGCATGGGTACCATTAACTCTCCCTGCACACTCTAATTTCAAGCTGTAATTTCAAGCCTATTTCAAAAGTAGTTCCTACTATTTCTGTGACGAAGACATCATACTGTCCCAAACAACCTGTTCTAACTTTTGAATTTACAGCTAAGTTGGATAGTAAAAAATCCTTTAGAGTAATTTTCCACTCTGTAGTTTTAATCTGTTGCTATTTCTTCATACACATATTGGACTAATTTTTTCTCCTTACAGAAAAGGCTTCTACATATCTGAAGGCTTTTTTCTACAGCACTTTTCTCTTCTCTGTATTAAACAACTCTAGTGTATTCAACTTTTCCCTGTTTTCCAGGCCCGTAATTAGTATTTTATTTTTTGCCTGCCTCTCTATAAGTGGTTTACATCTCTGTGGTGTTATGTCTTACACAGAATGCTTTTCCATGTACGGTTTGGTGCCGCTACTTATCATGATGCTGTGTAGGAAGATACTAAGATTTTTTGATTACTTACTACCTTTTCCTCTCCAGGTAGAAGAGATGCAAAACTCTGTGTCCTGTGACCACCCACCATCTCCTCTGAGTACACTGCTTTTATAAATACTGGCTGTTACTAAAAGTGGTTCTGTGCATCTGTTACATAGCTGTGTAAGTCAACAGGAAAGTAACGAGACAGGGTATGGAACCCTTCCCTCTTTGCTGACAAATGAAAAGCTGCATGGTGAACTCAGGCCAACAAATCAGAAACTTGCCCTGTACTTCTAAGATCATACGACTTTGTGCGGAAGGTATGCAACTAGGACCATACTGCTTCTTTCCTCAAGTCTTCTGCATCCTAAGCATATCTCCATTCTAGGAAAAGAACCACAAAGTCCCCAAAAGTTTGCAGAATAGCTAGAAGGATAGTATTTACCTTCATACTGACAATTGCTACTCGGAGATTTGTTCCACCTAAGTCCACAGCCAAAGCACTCTGTGTCTCTAGAATGTGGTCTATATCTTGAGAAATATTATCTTTGACAGGAGGAAAACAGAATTTCTTTTGCAATGGCTCTTTGAGGTCAATAGATTTAAGGAACTTCAAAATCCTTGGAACAGCATTACCATCACCATATATTTTTGAGCTATAATATGAAAACAAAAAAAAACAATTTAAATGGAAGTAACACTGCAATCTCCAAATCTTTTTAAATGACAGAAGGCTGTGATACTGTATCGTTACAAAATTATAGTATCACTATTATGATAACATTACACTTTCGACTACTCAAGTACATTGTGGTATGTGGTAGATAGAGTACAGTAGCTTGAAGATCACACACAACAACAGATTGTGCAAGCCTGACATTAGCTTCGTTTAGGAATATGGAACATGAGATGGAAAAAACTGGAAAGTTTTTAACAAAAAAAAAAAAAAAAAGAGCAAATAAGAGTTCAATTAAAGCCCCACAGAATAATAATCTAAAATTACAGATACTGAGTTTCTGAACATGCTACACACTCAGACAAGATATCACAAATATGACAAGTAGTAATAGTAATAAATGGTAGTAATAGTAATGGTATGTTCACAGAATCACAGAATCATATGGGTTGGAAGAGACTTCAGAGGATTATCTAGTCCAACCCCCTGGTAAAACAGGTTCCCTACAGTAGGTACCATAAGAAAGTATCCAGATGGGTTTCGAATATCTCTGGAGAAGAAGATTCCACAACCTCTTTGGGCAAACTGTTCCAGTGCTCTGTCACCCCCATAGTAACTAAGTTCTTCCTTGTCTTTGAATAGAACTTCTGTGTTGCACTTTTTGTCCACTGTCTCTTGTCCTGTCATTGGACACTACCAAAAAGAGTCTGTCCCCATCCATTTGACTCCCACATTTCAGATATTTATAAACAGTGATGAGATCCCCTCTCAATCTTCTTTTCTTCAGCTTGAAGAGTCCAAGATCTCTCAGCCTTTCCTTAAGCGGGAGATCATAGAATCATAAGGCTGGAAACGACCTATAAAATCATCCAGTCCAACCGTCTCCTCATCACCATTGCCACCACAAGCACTAAACCATATCACACAGCACGTCATCCAGACGCCTCTTGAACACTGCCAGGGACGGCAACTCCACCACCTCTCTGCGCAGCCATTCCAGTGCCTGACCATCCCCTGAGAGAAACAGTTCTTCCTTATGTCCAACCTAAACCTCCTCTGATACAACTTGCGGCCATTGCCCCGTGTCTAGCTCGTTGCCTGGGAGAACAGGCCAAAACCCTCTTCACCACAACCTCCCTTCAGGAGGTTGTACAGTGCATTGAGGTCTCCCCTGAGCCTCCTCTTCTACAGACTGAACAATCCCAGCTCCCTCAGATGCTCCTCATAAGGTTTGTGCTCCAGACCCCTCGCCAGTTTTGTTGCCCTTCTCTGGACACGCTCCAGGGCCTCAATGTCTTTCCTGTAGTGAGGAGCCCAAAACTGAACACAGTACTCAAGATGTGTCCTCACCAGTGCTGAGTACAGGGGGATGATCACCTCCCTGCTCCTGCTGGCCACACTATTTCTAATGCAGGCCAGGATGCCGTTGGCCCTCTTGACCACCTGAGCACACTGTCGGCTCATGTTCAGCCGAGCATCAACCAACACCCCCAAGTCCTTCTCCACACTCATCCAGCCACTCATCCCCAAGCCTGTAACACTGCATGGGGTTGTTGTGCCCAAAGTGCAGGACCTGGCACTTGGCCTTGTTGAACCTCATCCCATTCACCTCAGCCCAGCAGTCCAGCCTGTCTAAATCCCTCTGAAGGGCCGCCCTACCCTCAGGCAGATCGACACCACCTCCCAGCTTGGTGTCATCTGCAAACTTACTGAGGGTGCATTCAATCCCCTCATCCAGGTCATCAATAAAGATATTAAACAGGATGGGCCCCAGTACCGACCGCTGGGGGACACCACTTGAAACGGGTCGCCAGCTGGACTTCACTCCATTCACCACGACCCGCTGGGCACGGCCCTCTAGCCAGTTCCTTACCCAAAGAAGTGTATATCTGTTCAGACCACGGGCAGCCAGTTTCCCCAGAAGAAGCCTGTGAGGGACCTTGTCAAAGGCTTTGCTGAAGACTAGGAAGACTACATGGATGCTCCAGGCCCCTAGTCATCTTTGTGGTCCTCTGCTGGACTCTCTTCAAAAGTTTGTTTTTGTTGTTGGTTTGTTTTGTTTTTTTTTTTTTTTAACTGAGGAGCCCAGAACTGGACAATACTCCAGATGTAGCCTGACCATGGCAGAGTGGAGAAGGATCACCTTCCTCAACCTGCTGGCCATGCTCTCTGCAACACACCCTGGGATACACTATTCTTCTTGGCCACATGAGCGTACTGTTCACCGTACTTGCTGTCCACCAGAGCCACTAAGTCCTTCTTACAGCTACTTTCCAGCAGGTCAGCTCCTAACCTGCACTGATGCATGCAATTACTTCGCCCCATGTGCAATACTCTACACTTGCTCTTGTTGAATCTTATCAGATTCCTCTCTGCTCAGCTTACCAGTCTTTCCAGGTCTTGTTGAATGGTAGCACAATCATCCAGTGGTGTGTCAGCCACTCCTCTCAGCTTTGTATCACCAGCAAACTTGCTGAGGGTGAACTCCATCCCTTCATCCAGGTCACTGATGATGTTCAGTAAGATTGGGCCCAGTAACCACCCGTGGGGAACATCATTAGTTACAGGCCTCCAACTGGATTCTGCCACTGATTGGAGCTATCTGAGCTCTTTCTGTCAGCGAGTTCTCAATACACCTCATTGACCTCCACTCATCTATCCCACATTTGACTTGACCTCATTACAAGGATGTTGTAGGAGAAAGAGTCTAAAGCCCTGCTGAAGTCAAGGTACACAACATCCACTGCCTTCCCCTCATCTACTTAGATGGTCATGACAGCATAGAAGGCTATACCAGATTGATCAAGCATGATTTGCCCTTAGTGAATCCATGCTGACTATGCTTGATAACCTCCCTTTCTTCCACTTGCTTGGAGATGCCATCCAGAATAAACTGCTCTACCACCTTCCCAGGGACATACGTGAGGCTGACGGGCCTGTAGTTTTACAGGTCCTCCTTCTTGCCCTTCTGAAGACGTGAGTGACATTGGCTTTCTTCCGGTCCTCAGGCACCTTTCCCATTCCCCATGACCTTTCAAGGATGACAGAGGGTAGTGTAGCAATCACTTCTGCCAGCTCCCTCAGCACCTATTAGTGCATCCCATCAGGACTTGTGGATTTGTGTGTATCGAGTTCGCAAAGACAGTCTCTGACCAGATCCTCATTGACCAAAGTGAAGTCTTCCATTCCCCAGACCTTCTCTTATCTCCAGTGTCTGGGATTCCTGAGGGGCAGTCTTAGAAGTAAAGACTAAAGCAAGAGAGGCATTCAGTAACTTCACCTTCTCAGTGTCCCTGTTACCAGGGCACTCACTTCTGTCAACAGCAACCCACATTTTCCCTGGTCTTCCCTTTGCTATTCAAATACTTAAAAGAAGTCCTTCTTGTAGTCCTTAACCTCCTTTGCCAGATTTAATTTCAGGTGAGCCTTAGCCTTCCTTGTTGTATCCCTGTGTTCCCTGCCTACGTTCATATATTCCTCCCTCATAGAGAGACCTCTTTTCCACATTGCACTGACCTTCTTCTTCCATTTGAGTTCTTCCATGAGCTTTCTGTTCATTCACGTAGGTCCTCTGCCACCTTTGCAGAATTTCTTTCTCTTACAGATGCACTGAACTTGAACTTGGAAGAAGTGCTGCTTGAATGTTAACCAACTCTCTCCAACCTCCTTGCCTCCCAATGCTCTAATTACTGGGATACCTCCAAGTAGGTTCTTGAAGTGGTCAAAGCTGGCTCTCCTGAAGTTCAGAGTGGTAATCCTTTAATCCTATTTAGTACCTTTCTTCTTCCACGTAAGGTTTTGAACTTCAGTATTTCACAATCACTGCATCTCAGGCTGCTCCCAACCATCATATAACCAAACCCTTCCCTCTTTGTGAGAACAAGGTCCAGCAGCACACCTCTCCTCATTGGCTCCTCCATGATCTGCCACAAAAAGTTATCTTCATCTCATTGCAGAAACCTCCTGGACTGTGTATTCCTGGCAGTGATGATTTTCCTGCAATTATCAGGGTGCTTGAAGAATCAGCACCTGGGACTGTGAGACTACTTTCAGCTGTCTATAGAAGGCCCCATCAATTTCCTCCTCCTGATCAGGCAGCCTGTAGTAAACATCAACAACGGTGTCACCCGTATTAGTCTATGACTTTGTTCTCACCCACAAGCTCTCCACTCATTCATCAGTCATCCCTACATGGAGCTCAATGCATTCCAGTTTTTCTTTCATATAAAGAGCAATTCCACCATTTCACCTTTCTGGCCTGTCTTTTCTAAAAAGGACATATTCATCCATGACAGCATTCCCAGTCACATGTGCTGTCCCACCATGTCTCTGTGACAGCAGTGAAATCACGGCCCTGTGACTGCACATAAATCTCTGTTTCCTCCTGTTTATTCCCCATGCTGCATTGGTATACAGGCACTTCAGAGAAGAAAAGGGAGCAGAGGGTGCAAGTATCCCTAGAGGGAAGCAAGAGGATCCCCTGTAGCTATACACACCCGTGAGGCAGCTGGCATTGTGGCTCTTGTCATGCAACACAGCTAAAAAACATCTGCCACTATTCTGGTTGGCCTGGTTCATTCCCCAGTTGATTGCAATGGGGTTTTATAGTCTTCTTGGATTCTGCCCATGTTCTGCTTTACTGCATCCTTCATGCCCATGTGAAAGAGCAACAGGGGATAGTAGTCTGTGCTCTCGACAATCTGTGGTACCCTCTCAGCGATGTCCCAGATCTTGGCTCCTGGGAAGACCTCTCAAGACTCCCATTTACATCAGTTTGCTACAGATAAGTCTCATTTTTAAATATCTCTGTACATAATAATGTCAGACATTTAGTTCTCCAGTGTTTAATTTTATTATTATACTGAGATCTTCAACCAATACACTCTTGAGTCTTGTCCTTAATGAAACATATGCAACATCCTGAAGTTTTTAAGAGCTCAGATGTTTTAGAACTGAGGCTCAGTACTGTACGTATGAAGAGCAGTGAATACATCCAGCAGCCTCTCTGAGAGTTTGTACTCATGGCCCTGCATTTATTATGCCTGAAGCCAATCCTGCTACAAAGTACTGTGTCTTTCAAGCAGATGTCAAATGTAGACAGGCAGGATGTTCTCCCCATACTCTGTGTTCCACTATGGAATGAGCTGTCTTCATAATTCTAGTCTAAACTAATACATGAATTTTCTCCTCTTTGCTTTCTGTTAGATGTTAAACTACCAATTGTATCAAAACATCATTAGTAACCTCAGATTAGCACACTAAAAAGTCTGTGATCAAATACGACAAGCCATATCTAAATACTTTCCTCAACTACTTCTACACCCCCCCCGTGTGAAACATACTTACCATGGATACTGCTTACCAAACTGGAGCTGTAGCGCATGCAGAATTTTATCCTGTGTGTCAGCATCACGAACATGAAGAACATTTTCACCTAGATGAAAATAACAAAATAGGATGAGTCACCTACTTAAATGATGTTAGAGGATAAGAACTGCTTTACAAATGAATAAGGAAGTAATCATTTTTAGTTCTTCTGAGCAAGAGACTCCAGCCAAATCAACGTTACTCTTACAGAACATGAAGGGTAGAGTACTAGTTTTCAACAGAATTCTGTAAGTACAGTGAAAACCATAGACAAGTGGTCAATCTGCATGACTGAAATACCACAATACAGATTTGGGTACAGATGATGGGTTCCTGTTTTTAAAGTGAAAAATGCATACAAGTGAACATGGAAGTAGCTATAAAGGATAACAATTAGTCCTCTCTCTGCTAAATGGGATGCACTGCAAATGGAGATCTATATTTAACTTGTCTACAGATAAATGCCTCATTATCTCATCACTAACATGATACAGAAATATGGGAATAGCCAGCAAAGCTTTAAGAGGTCAAAAATTAAGTTGTACTGACACTGCAGGATGGTCTCTGTAAAGCCTTTGTTTTACTTCATTAAGTGAAACAAAAAACCTTCAGAACTACAAAAAAATTAAAGTAGTTATGCAAACACTTACCTGTTTCTCTTCCTGTCTGGCGTGTCCCCAAGTTGATAACAGGTGTGCCAAATGCTCCCACTTCTCTGACACCACAACTGCTGTTACCAATCATACAACCAGCATGGGCAACTAGCTGAATGAACTGGTCAAATGGGACATGCTTCACTGCCCGAAAATTGGGATGATGTTCAATGCCCTTTTTCCTCATCACCCGAACCATCTCTTTGCTTCCTACACAAAAGCAAAAGACATGAATAAAGGAAAAAAGTTCAATGAGAGTCTCAACACACAAAGAAGTGAATAGCAGCCTACTGAATTGTCACCTCTGGGCTGTTTTTGTTCCCTTTCAGGCACATAAACTTAAGTTTAATCCCCAAAATCATTTCAACAAATCTAACATAATTTTTCAGTTAGTGCAGGAGCCATTGCATGTTGCTTCCATATGTAATACAGTTTCCCTTCATCTTCCTTCCACACTGAAAAGCTGTGACGTCCTTCAGCAATTTGGACAAGGACAAGTTGCAGTGGATGCAAGTCTGACGCTGAGATCATCCAGCTATTTCCATCTGGCTGGAGATTATGGGAAAAAGCACTCTGTATGAACCAATGTATGCTTCACAACTAGTTATCCGTCCTTCTGTCACGCAGGCATTTTACTCACCTGCGTCTACATTGGGGAATAGAACAAGCGTTCTCTTGTTAAAGGAAATGAGCGCATCTAGTGTCAGTTCAAACATCTTTATGGAATGTTTAATATCTGTGGTTACAGGATGTTGCAGAGCAACTATATAATCTCTGGGTTTAACATCTTCACCTGTTCAAATGGAAAAAAGAAGAAAAGTGTTTTTTATTTTTCAGTAGCAGAGAACAGTAAGAGGAGGGAGTGATGTGACAGCTTATTATTTACCTCTCTAGGCATGACTCATAACTTTTACTCTCCAAAGCTCAACACACTGTTAACTTTCAGGCCTAGATCTCAATCTTTGCAGGTCTAAACCAGAGCTGAGAGCTGTTCTCACATCTCCCTGTGTAGTAAGTCTGTAATAACATGAAAGCTTTGAAGCTCCTCTTAACTTTCACTGACGGCAGCAAGAAATGAATCTTCCTGAAGAGCTGCTTCACAACAGGAGATGAGTAGGTTTGTGATTGTCATTATCACTCATTACTTGGGTTTTCCGCCACCTCTCCATCATCATGCAAAGAAAGACTTTATTCCTAAAGCTACACTTGTTTTTTGCGTATTTATTAAACAGCTGATCTACTACACAGTCACCTACTAATCTAATAAGATTCCATTTTCCAAGTACTCAGGCTACTGTGCATTATAGGAGACTGCTTTGTCAAATTTAACTAGAAAGCACAAAGAATCAACATTTACAGGAAATACTTGGAATACAGGGAATCAAAAGCGGTAAGCACATATGGCCCTATTACAATAAATTCTGCAAAGGAACGTTCAGAATGTAAATTTGCTCAATTCTTTTTAGATTAGTTCTAAATAGCTCTGATTCTCTTTTGACATATTCTTTACACCATAAAAAAAGTGTTCATATAGGAAAAAGTCTATTTTTAAATTGTTTGCATCAGAGAAATTACCAATTTAAGAAGGTCTTGGTGGTGGGTTTTTTTTTTTTTTTTTTACTTTGTTAAAGGACTAATTTTCTGGTAAGACTGATTTGCAGCTTTTCTTACATACAGAATAAATACAGAATAAGGCCAAATGGTGCAAATAAAGCTATGGTAGATACTGGTAGCAAATACATTCCTTCTCTTTGTTTGTTCTTTCTTTAGAAGAAACACTTTCACAATAATCCCCAATTAAAACAAAACCCACTACCAATAAGTCTGTCCTTCTTTGTTTCCCATACATTTCCTAGAATCACTGGGCAATAGATCCCCAAGGCAGCACAGACCATGGATTAAGAACTCAGTGAGTTTGTCTAAAGTCATTTGAAAACCATAAAGAAGTGGATGCTCACCTAGCCATACACGTATAACACTCATGTAGTCCTTATTTTTGGCAGAGAGAAGCTTGTCATATGAAGGACAGCCTGCTAAAAGGATGCGATCGTGGTCTTCACACATGGCTATCAAATGCTGCTCTGCACTCCTTGTGCAGCACACGTGGTAATGGGCAAGTTTGGTGATAGCATGTCTAATAGAGTCGTCAATGGTCCCACTGACTTCCCCACCTTCAATGTGAAGAATGCGAATATTCATCAGGGCTGCAGATGTGGCTAGTGCCAAAGCATCAAATCTGTCACCATGAACTATCATTATGTCAGGTTTCAGGCGGTTCAGGACATCTGGTAACTTCACTAATGCGAGGCCTACTGATTCCACCATGGCTGCCTCATCCTCCCCTCTCACAATAGTGTGCAATCTTGTATGAATATCGAAGTCATCTTGTTCAATCATGCGATAAGTGTTACTGAAGATAAGAGAGAAAGGGTTAGAAGAAATAGAACTTGGATTTACAGCAACACAGCTTGACAACATAATTGCACACCAGAACACTAGAATAGTTGTACTATGTTTGAACAAAAGCCTGCATATCAAGTCTCCCTCACTAAGGAAAGTAATCTGGGAACACTTTAGTCTATATAAAGATCATTCCTCCTACTCCAATTCCATCAAGTTTTCTGTACACCTTTAATAAAAAGTTTTGCTAAGCATGTTCCAGAACCCCCAGAAACTAAACTCTTTATTCATGTCTTTGCGGGGTCTACTGGAAAACTGATATGGCTCATTTTCTTTTCTGAAAAGATATGCCAGTTCTTCACCAATAAACAGACATTGCTGGATGAATGTATAAATACAACAGAAAAAAAAATGCAACGCTGAAGACTGCTGCTTGCTTAAACCTAAGAGAGAAAAAAAAAAAAAGTTTTCCCATTTTGTCTTCAACCTATCTACATTCACTGCTCTTATCTAAAGGTTACACTTATAAATTAATTTAAATCAGACTGGAACAACAAAAAACCCTCTTCAGCTAGCGAAGCAGGACTGGCTTATTTTTCCAGCCTGACCATATGCTAACCTCACAACAGGGGTTTTTTTTGTTTGTTTTTTGAATCAGGTTAGTTTTAAGGTATTGAATTCACATTACCATATTACTGGATGAAAACAATGGCCAGTGCAAAGCAAGAAACAGAGCACAGTACTGAGAATGGGCAGCAGTTACATTTGCTCTCTTTGCAGTCTGATGTAACAAAACTACCCATGACCTCACAAAAAATCACACCTTAACTTATCATGTGCCAAAATCGCTGGTTGGGAAACCCAGAAAGTGCTTTTACTTGAAGATATGCATGACATTTCTAATAGTTTAACAGTGCTCGAATGCTGACCGTTATGCTAAAACCTTACTTTGACTTGCAAAGTGTTTTCTTAACAGTTTAATTCTCTTAGCCCAGTTTGATAAAGGCATCTGGAGCAAGATCAGACATAAAGAACCCCAGCAAAAGTATACACATTCTTCCTTCTGCCTTCCTCCTTTCCCTCAGCAGATAGGAGAATGCTTATCTGGGATATAGGAAGTTCTTACAAAGGAAAGGATCAGAAACAAGACATTCCATCTACCAAGGCAGGTAATGTGACTGCTCACTTACACATTATTAGGAAGGGGACCCTAATCTCTCCTGCCAAATGATATCTAATACCTCTCCTTCCTCTACCTCTAGTCACTCATTTTGTAAGAAAGAGATTATCCTACACTGCTTTCTTCCCCTGCAATCCTGGAGGTGAGAACTAACAGTACTTACCTGCAATACCAGTTATATAAAAACTTTATCCAGTAAGTATGTAAATTACAAGAGCTTCAACTTAGAATGACTGCAAGTTATCTTTTTGCCATGAAAATTCAAAATTGTAACACATTTTCATTTGACGATAACCAGATTCTAAGGTAAGTCTGAATGAACTGAATTGCTCACTTTATTAGAAACTGTGTTGAAAACCTCAGTTCCAGCACTTACACAAAACTTTCTAAAATTCCAAGACTGATTTGTAAAAAAAAAAAAAAAAAAAAAAAAAAAAAAAATCTTAGTAGAAGCTGAAAATTGAGATAGAATATAATGTCTGAAAAATGATTTTTAAAATTTTGTTATGTGCTTTCATGATTTCAAGCATTTTGTGACCTAGCATTCATGACTGTACTGCCAACACATCAGAAACAGAATGAGAATGGGAGAGATACAAAAATCCACCTTACCCATAATCATCAATCAAGTGGGAACCAAGCACTACGACATCAAGCTCAAAGAACTGTGGTTCTGCCTTAATACCAAACATAATAGGAGCTAATTTTGAATAATCAGCACGGTTGCAGGTAGCAACACAAACACGAAGTTTGTGGTTGTTTCCATTCTTCTCCATGTCTTCTTTTTGTTTCTGTTTTGAAAGATTCTTGAAATACAGTTCCTAAAAAATAAATGAATTAATAAATAGAAACCATTAGTAACAATGTTATAGCAAATAAATGGCACACGTTATGAATAGCATATGTAACTGTGGCCCATAACTATAGACATATACTGCCTTACCCACTGCTAGCAGACAACTGATATCTTACAGTACTTCACATTAAAAGATTTCAGAAAATAAAGAGTAGGGTTGTTCTTTTCATTTATTTAGAACTCACTATTTTAACACATTTTCTTCTATAGGTAATTCACATATTCTATACGAATAATATTTAAATACTACAGAGTTCAATTGTAACTCTTAAACTCTGGAACACTGAAAAAGGGAGCAAACAGTGTAGAAAAACTACAAAGCTGTGGTCAACTTGTGCAGGTAGAAAATTGGAATGGCCAAAGCTCAGCTGGAAATCAATTTAGCTATTACAGTCAAAGACAATACAAAATGCTTTTATAAATGCATCAACTGCAAAAGGGGGATTAGGGAGAACCTCCATCCTTTATCAGATATGAGGGAAAATGCAGTGATGAAAGATGATGACAATGTTAAGATACTTAATGACTTAATGATTAAGTTATGGTTAAGATACTTAACCATACTTAAGCACTGCAATAGGCTCCCCAGGGAGGTGGTTGAGTCACCATCCCTGGCTGTGTTTAAAAACTGTTTGGATGTGGTGCTCAGGGACATGATTTAGCAGAGGGTTGTTAGAGTTAGAGTAGTATGGTTAGGTCGTGGTTGGACTCAATGGTCTTTAAGGTCTTTTCCAATCTGAGTGATTCTATGACTTTTTGCCTGTTTTTTTTAGGAAGGCCAACTGTTCCCAGGATACACAACCCCTCTGAGTTGAAAGATGGTGACAGGGAACAAGATGAAGCACCTATAGTTCAGTGGGAAACAACAGATAACCTATTACATCTTTTTAATATTCATAAATTCAAAGGGCTGGATGGAATTTATCCATGGGTACTGAAGGAGGTGGTGGAAGCACTCACCAAGCCATTCTCAAAAATTTGCTGACAGTCCTGGCTAACTGGGAGGTCCCAGATGACTGGAAGTCAGTGAATGTGACTCCAGTCTAAAAGGAAGGCAGGAAAGAGGATTAAGGTAGCTACAGCTCTGCCTGTACTCATCTTGGTACTGGGAAGGGTTATGGAGCAGATCCTCTTGAAAACTGTCTAACAGCAGACGTGGAACAATTGAGAGATCAATGCAGCCAGCATAGCTTTATGAAAGGCTGTGGATGTTGTCTATTTGAATTCTAATAATTCTAAAGTGTTTGACACCATCTCCCACACTATTCTCCTGGTGAAACTGGCTACTCATGGCTTGGACAGGTGTACAGTTAGCTAGGTGAAATGACTGGATGGATGGGCTCAAAAGGCAAACAGAAGTCAGTCCAGTTGGTGGCTGATCAGCAGTGATATTCTCCAGGGATCAGTCATGGAGCTAGTTTTATTTAACACTTTTATTACATATCCACTTCCAGAGGAAGAAGGATCAAGTGCACCCTCACTAAGTTTGCTGATGATATCAAGTTAGGCAGGTACGCGGATCTACTTAAGAGTAGGAAGGATTTACAGAGGAATCTGGTTAGACTAAATCAATGGGCCAAGTCCAACTGTATGACATTCAACAATACTCAGTGAGTTAAATCTATCTGGAAACCAATCACTAGTGGGGTTTCTCAGAGCTCTCTTTTAGGTGCAGCTCTCTTTAAAGTTTCTGTAAATAACTTGGTTGCAGGACTGAAAGGAAGTCTAAGTGAGTTTACTGATGACACTAAATTGGAAAGAACTGTTGATTCCCTTGAGGGTAGGGAGGTCTTGCTGGGAAACCTTGACAAACTAGAGTTCTGAGCAAGCACCAGCCACAAGAAGTTTAAGAAGAGCAAGTGCCAGATTCTGCACGTGGATAAGGTAATCCTGGTTAGACGCAGACTGGGACACAAGAGGTTGAAGAGCAGCTCCATGGAAAGGGATCTGGAGGCTCTGACTGATGACAAGTTGAATGTGAGCCAGCATTGTGTACTGGCAGCCCAAAGGGCCAACCACACCTTGGGGTGCAGCAGGCCCAGTGCTGCCACCAGGCGAGGGGAGCGGCTGTCCCCTCTGCTCTGCAAGAAGGATATTAAGTTACAGAGAAGTGTTCAGAGAACAGCAATGAAACTGGAGACTGGAACAGTTATGAGAAGTGACTGAGAGACTTGGGCTGCTTCATCTGGAAGAGGCTGAAGTAAGACCTCATCTTTCTCTGGAAGGACCTGAAAGGAGGTTGCAGCGAAGAGGGTGTTGGTCTCTCAGGCGATAAACATAAGGAAAAAAAACCACATGTTGTGCGAGGGGATTTTTAAAATAGACATTAGGAAGAATTTCCTCCTCGAGAGCGTGCTCAAGCATCGATACAGGCTGCTCAGAGAAGTGCTGCAGTCCTCATCACTGGAGGAATTTAAGAGGCGTTAGAGGCATAACTAAAGGAGCTGGTTTAGCAACCAGACTTTGTAGGTCAGGCTGCTGACTGAACTTTACGATCTTGAAGGTCTTTTCCAATATAAATAATT
Organism: Lagopus leucura; assembly: GCF_019238085.1. Classification (NCBI taxonomy): domain Eukaryota; kingdom Metazoa; phylum Chordata; class Aves; order Galliformes; family Phasianidae; genus Lagopus; species Lagopus leucura. Next base: position 35,031 of record NW_024968362.1, read on the forward strand.
CTATAATTCTAAACAGTAGGATGACTTTTCCCTATTCTAATGGAACTTTCTAGCTAACAAAATTATTGGCACAAAAATAAATCAAAGAAAAAAAAAATCTGTTTTAGAACTACAGAATGGAACAAACTGCTAAGAGATACATTCACTGACAGGCTCTGTGAACAAAAGGAAAGTTTTTGCTCAAATCAGTTTATGTATCTGTCAAACACACTTTGGTGAAATACAGTGAGTTAAATATTGACTCCTAATCCCTTTCATACTATGTTGCGGGGCAAAGTACATCAAGATATTAAATAATACAACATTGGGTTAAGTTACAGTAAAACAACAATTTTTGGAGGCAATAATGACAATAATCAGTAGTTGATCTGGAGTCTATTTTTGATTGCTGTTGCTGTTGTTTATTTTTAAAAAAGGATTCTTAACATCTTAACAATTAAGATGCCCCAGGAATTGAATACTTTTTTTTAATTAAACAAACAAAACAACAACAACAAAAACAAAACAAAAAGCAAACATCAGCAGATAACATAGCAAGACATTTACTCTAATGGACTCTTCTAACCTGTTAAGTAGCTGATTAAACTTTGTAATCCTGTTTAATATTTACCTACCCTATGTTTACCATTTTACCTTGCTCTTTTCGGTTATTTCAGAAAATGGGAAAAAAAAAAAAAAAAGAAAGAAAAAAAAAAAAGCTTCAGAGAGAAAGAAAAATTCATTTAAAAAATATAGAGGAACCCAATTTACACCTCTGCCTCCCTTTCTCCCCTCAACAGAAATCACCATTTTGGTAGGAGAACATCAGACCAGGTATGTTTTTGTAGTTCTCTTTCTGAGAATAACTGGATTTTAAATAAGTATTATGCTTGGGGTAAGAAATTTAATGCTATGTCAGATTTTTACTGCATTTTAGTGGCAAGTAAACTAGAGGTGACTTTTCCCAGCTTAATGCAGAAGGATGCTCCTCTCTGACACAGATAATAGCAGTATCAATCTCTGTACTCATTTAGATAGCTAGGGAAGCTCTTCCCAAGCAGCTGCTGTGTAAGCACAACAATAACACTGACTGATTTCATGCTCCTTTAATTTTTGGTATTTACAGGGCAATGGAAGTTTGCTGTGGGGAAAAGAGAGAATTACTTCCGCAAGGTCTTAGCCATGATGGAAGGATCAAATTTTGTACTTTCACAGAAGACTCAAGGTCAGATGACAGCCAGGGGTTACATGCTGTGCACTATACACAAATAATGCAAAAAGAAATTGGTTTTTAGCTTTGTCACATTCTGACATCAATATAATCTTCCTTTAGTTGATTCTCTATTACTGACACTATTGCACAGATATTCCTCCACGTCCACCTTATAAATGGGGAAAAAAAATATCTCATTTTTCAGTAAATTTTTAAGACAAAGTCAGTTAGGCTATTTTAGCATCCCACCCTCGTGACAATTAAAAAATTCATCAGTTTTTCCAAGTTCTCCCTATTTTTCATGCATATTACATTTTGTCACATATAACAGCCACAACAAAAAATATTTTGCAGTCATGTTAGGACTATCAGAAATCCGTCTCAAGTTGTCAGTGGTAAAAGATATTTCTAGTTTCCACTTGCTATGCATTAAGGCTCTGTGAAACTATAATCGACACGGTGACTTTTTTTTCCCTAATATAACTCCATCAGTCACAATTTACCTTTGAGAACGAAAGAAAGGCGGCAAAAAGCAATGACAGCTGCCATGACTGAGCTCATCAGAAATGGCATTTCTCATTCACCCTTGCAAAACAACAATGCCAGCCACCTTCAGCAGAACAGATACAACCTGGAACTTCAGCGACTTATTCTTACGACAAATTAAGCTGAATTCTATAAATCCAGCCATAAGTTAATAGTATTTTTTCTACAGTGAGCCGTTACATTTGTATTTTCATTAGACCCTTGCACTGTGTTAATTGAATACCGGATTACACTTTCAGACGGTAACGCCTCAAACAAATTAATTACTTCCTCCTGCTAGAACTTCCGCAGTTATCTGTTTAGATGATGGCTGCTTTCATGTGATCTAATCTTTCCTTTTGTCCAACGGTCTACAAATATTTTAAGTGCACATACAGCGTTTAGTCCCTCAAACTGAAAACGGGAGAAAGAGTGCCTGCAGAGCCACGTACACTTAGGTCAGGGCGCGCGTCACCCTTTATCACCACACACAACCTTGAACCGCATCACCAGCAGTCAGACCCAGCAGCAACACTGCTTCCCCAGTTCTAAACCAGCCTCTTTTGGAGATGCTCCTGCGGAGGACATTCCAGCTCTGCACGCCTAAAAACAGCAACGAATTCAAATGAAACCACATCGAAGATGTGAAACCGACATCCCTAAGGCGTGCCTTTGAAGCCGCACGAATGACGTTCCCGGATCAGACACAAACCTCTCACCGGAGTCCCGCATACGCTGCCGCACACAATTCCACATTTCAGCTTCAGTTAACACTAGGTTTTGGGCAGCCCCGAAGCGGAATTATTTTTAGTACCCTCTGCAGCACAAGTTTAACAAACAAACCCGTGTGAGCCACGCGCAGGCCTCGGTGCAGGCGGGCGTTCTGCGGCTGCCAGACCGACGGTTTTCCCCACCCCGCAGACGCTCCCCTAGGAGAGCCGACCCGCAGCAATCCGAACCGAACCGTCCGCCGCCTGACGGCCCGCAGCAGAAGCGAGGCGCTCCTCACCGCAAGCTCGCTCCTCCTTTCCCCCAGACCCGCCACCTCACCGGGGCCCGCTTCGTCCCCGCGCGGCTGCACCCACCGCCGCCGCGCCCAGCCCCGCGCCCGGCCGCCCGCACGCCCGCGGACCCGCCGCTCCTCGCGGCAGACCCTCGCCCTCCCCCACCCCCGACCAGCCCACGCGACGCATGCGCGCCCCGCCCGGCGATGCCCCCGCAGGCAGCGCTCCTCCGCCGGCTGCCCGGAGCCCTCCCCGCGGCGCGGCGTGGCGCGGCCGCCCCCTCAGGGCCCACCGGCGGTCACCTCGCTCGGCGGCCGCCTCTCCCCGCGCCGCGCTGAGGCCGCAGTGGCGGCGCCGGAGCCGCGCGCGTAGCAGCCCCGCCCACGGTGGGCGGGCGAGGGACAAGCGCGCAGCGGCGGATCCGCGGCTGGGGCACGTGTCTGACTCTCGGGAGGTGCTGCTGTGCCGCGCGGTTCTGCGGCCCGGGTGTTAATTCAGCCGATATCGCCTGTATGGACTTCATCCCGTTAGCGTCACTGGCAGTGCCGCGATGGAGCTGCTTTAAAACCTGCCTCCAGGCGTTACTCAACACCTGTGTGTTTCAGATGACTGTAAAAGATGCCTCATTTTCTCAGGCTGGGTCTGACCTGGATCTGGGTTCAGTTCCTCAGCAGCACTTGCCCACTGTGTTTTCCTACAGAAATGCCTAAATAAAATGCTGCAGTGCCACATAATCCTAGTCAAAGGAAGGTTCTTCACTGCGATTTTTCTCCCTGATGGATCTCTGATTAGTGCCGCTGAAGCCTGAGAAACTGACAGACTGATGTGGCAGGGCCATCCATCCTCAGACACTTAGAAAATACCAAGCTCATGGCACATTTATCTATTTGGCACCTACGCTCTGACAGTTCTTTAGTGCAAAGTGTGTCTTTCAAAGTGTGTCTTTCTCCAAAGTGTGTTCATCCATCCACAAGGGCTGCTCTCCTACTATTTTATGATATTGGCCCATGACATCAGAGAATGGTGTTGGTGGTACAGCAGTAGAGGTGGATCCTTCCCACCAATATCCCATTACATATTGTTACCATGGGAGAGATGGCAGTAGAGGGGCACCCTGACACCATAACGGCCGACACAGAAGTGTGTACGAAGCAAAGGTGGGTCACTGAATTCCTCTGTGCAGAAAAAATCACACTCATTGGCATTCATTGACACTTGGTGAACTTTTATGGAGACCAAACAGCAGATGTCACACACTGAGGTGGCGTGTGGCATGTTTCAGCAGTAGTGACAGTGATGTGAAAGATAAGCCATGTTCCAGATGGCTGCATACAGCAGTCACACCATGAAATGAAGAGCGTCTTGATCAGCTCATCCATGCAAATAGGAAGATTATGAACAGAGATGAGTACTGGCTCCTGTGCATTGGAAACAATGGTTGCAACGTCAGAATAACATCAAGTTTGCACCAATTGGGTCCCACAAATACTCTCATGGGAACAGAAAGAACACTGTACGCCAGTTTGTCAGAACCTATTGAACCAATATGAGGCTGAAGGTGACCATTTCCTGGATCACATCATTACCAGTGATGAGATGTGGTGTCACCACTGTGAGCTGGAGTCAGAATGGCCATTCATCAAATGATGACACGTGAATTCCTCATCAAAGAAAACAAGACACAACACACAGCCTTTAGCAGGTACAGTGATGTGCACTGTCTTTTGGGATAGGAAAGGGGTGATCCTTCTGGATTTCCTGGAAGCCAGACAAACCATCAGATCTAACTGCTACTTCATGACACTGCCTAGGCTGAAGGCTCAAACATCCAGAGTTAGACAAGAGAAGGAGACAACCTTTCTCTTGCAGCATGATAACACCAGGCCCCATACCTCTTTGAAGATGGTGGAGCACATTGCCATACCCACCATACAGATAGGCACCTTCTGATTTCCATTTGTTCAGGCTGATGAAAGATGAACTGTGATGGCAACATTTTCCTAGCAACCAGCCTTCACTGGTGTTACAAGAGCAGCATGCAGGCTTTGCTCATCGCTGGCAAAAGGCACAGATATTGGTGGGGACTACGTTGAAAAAGAGTATTTTGTAACTCAGAATTTGCTCTTTGAAATAGTGCTATTGTGCTCTTTGTATCTCTTGTAGTTTTCTTGTAAATAAATAGGAGACATTACTTTCAGATTGACCTATATAACATGTGTTATATCCCTTCTGCTTTCAATTTCAGCTTCTCAAGAAAGATTTATCTTCATATTGCCTCCTGTGGGCAACTCAACTAAAAGAAAATAAAGGAATCAGAAAAGTTATACTCCTATCCCCTCACTAGGGAAAAAAAATTGCCTTTTCCCACAAGGTTTTGAGGAACAAGTATAGAAATTTTCAATCATAAGACATCCTAAGTGGCTTTTGTTTTTGGCCTTTGTAAGAAAGGAATGGAGGGAGGGAGGGAGGGAGGGAGGGAGGGAGAGAGGAAGGAAGGGAGGGAGGGAGGGAGGGAGGGAGAAAGGGAGAAAGGGAGAAAGGGAGAAAGGGAGAAAGGGAGAAAGGGAGGAAGAGAGGGAGGAAGGGAGGAAGAGAGGGAGGAAGGGAGGAAGGGAGAAAGGGAGGGAAGAAAGACAACAATCCACCTAAGGCAATACTTATCTTTGGGAATATTTCAAACTCTGCTTGAAATTGACTGTTTCCAAGAGAGAAAGAACATCTTAATGGGATCAGTAACGGGAGATAGACTTTTTCCAGAGAGGGCATGTTTGCTGCTTAGCATTTGAACAGAAGACCATCTGATCGTGTCCTTTGGTCTGCATCTGGCTTAGAGATCGCACTGTTTGGAAAGCCATCCTGAGTGAAGTGACAAATACAGACTGTGGCCTGCACCTGGGAGAAGGCACCTGTCAGTGCCTGACCGGACTGTCGTACAGAAGATGGATAGCGTGGGCTAACACTCAGTGCCGCTGCCTTCTGCACGGAAGTTACCTCCTCCCACCCAAAAGCAAAGGGACATGTCTTTTTAAACATGTACATCAAGCATAGGTGTTATCTCCCTCTTTAACTCCCCATACATCTGTTTGATTTATGTCAAAACCAGTTGCTGAGTATAAGGAAGTGGAAACTCAGTCTAAGATTTTCACAAGTAACCAGAAGCAGCTGTGCATGTCCTTGTACATTGTGCCACCAAAAATGCACAAAAGAACTTGAATAATAGAAGTAAGGGCTTCCAGGACAGCTGGTCCTTCTGATGCAGTCATTATTCTGAGGAAAGTGGTGTCCAGAACCATTCAGCTGCTGTGAATGCACTCTGTTATGAATGTACCTCATAGGAACAGACTGGGTAACACCTACCGTATGATACAGTGAGCATATAAGCAGATGCACACAGCAGGAAAAGCATAATAAGACACTGCCGTTCTGCATCTTCTTGTTTGTTCTTCACAAAACTACCAGGTGAGCAGTGCAGTCAATACTTACTGCAAGCAACCACAGCAATTTTAGGTCAGTATTACCACAGCATGGGCTTGCAACTTATATCTGATGTTTCAGAGAAAGAGGAGATAGAGAAGATGAGATGAAGTCATTTACACTATGCAAGATTTGGAGTTTTATTTTCTTCTCCTCACAGCACAGATCTCTCACATCCCTGCTCAGAATTTTACAGATAGATGACATGGATGCTGGTAAACTTGTTAGGCACAGAGTTCCTTGCCAAGGAAATGAAAACTTAAAAATATCTGAAAATTGGAGAACATATGATAAAATGAAGTCCAGCAAAACCCCAGGTAAAGAGAACTGGTATTCTCACTGAAATTACAGGAATTGGATAAAGACATCACAAGACTTTAGAGTTGCCAGTGTTCTGTAACAGATTAATAACCTTTTTCTTACTAGAACAATAACATATGGTGATTTTTGGTGATTTATTGTATAATTTATATTTACCTATAAAATTTGAATTAAGTTTCCAGCTACTTGCTAGAGCAGAAGGATGCAATAGATGCACAGTATGAAAGGCAGCCTCTGTTCTGATGGCCTCCTTGGCCGAGGAGGGCTAAGATAGTACCTATATAAAACCCACGCAAAAGAGTGCTGACGACTTCAATTGATTTATATCATTTCATACAATCTCTGATGACGTGAGCCTACGTCTTTAACTGAATGAAACTTCACACACTTGGCGCGCGCCCCCCCCAACCCTGTCTCTCTAAAAATAAAACAGTGGAACTGACCCACTTTTTGCTGCCATCGCATGATCCACTCTGCTTGTGTGATCAATCCAGTGCTTCAAGGGTCTGTTTTCTTTACTTGAGTTAAAAGCTCTTAAGGACACGGTTTGTCTGTTTCAAGTTCCTCTCGTGCGCACTTCTGCTAGAATAAACATGATTGCTATTGCTGATTCATGCTTGTTGACACACGTCAAGCATTCACTAGGGGATACAGCACACTTCAAGCTGGCTTTGAAGCAGGTGGGGTTGAACAATGATGGCAGCCTAGCTGGGGTGATGCTTGTAGCAGGATTTTCAAGCAGGATGGCAAGATGCAGTCTGCTGAAGCCTGTGCTGTGTCTAAGCCTCAGTTAAGCAGAAAAGACAGTCTATTCAAAACTGGCTAAGATGTGTTCAAACAGGAATGAATACGGCCACTGTACCTAATCAATAGTATTTGGATAAAAGCTAGGGAGGAATCAACATGGTTGCCAGCTGTTGTCATTAGGTAAGAACAGTGGTAAGTCTGTCAACAAACAGATTTCCATTTTCACTTCATCTTTGTTTGGGAGTGATATTTGTCAGGCATACTTGACAAAGAAAACATGCAGAAGAAATGGCCAAGTTAGCTTGATGCAAATGCCTCTCAAATGTGAAAGGCCATACAACAAAATTAAGTTCTTAAAGCATTCTCAGTTTTCCTCACCCTGGGCTTCTACCACAACTTGTTAATTCTGTTTAAACAGACTCGGTTACAAAGCATAGCTTAATCTTCTGTCTGGCTTTCAAGAGGAAGCTAAAGCTGCATCATTTCTCCTTCACGCATGCTGTATTATCTCAACCTTAAAGATGTAAGACACCAAAATTATTATCTGCCAGTAGTGCTATGGCTCTAATCTTGTGTTCCACATTCCACCCAGCACTTGGTCCTCACTCCAACCTTCCTGTCAGTGTCGTCACTGGTGGTGGGCATTTTTGTCTCAACAGGTGCAGAGACTGAGGGCAGATCAGACTCCCTAATGAGAGAGGAGCTGCTGTGCTTGTGGGTCTGTGCAGGCTTGCAAGCTCCAACAAAGGTGTAGGGATGTGCTGCCATGGAGCAGGAAGTGCAAGACAAGCCAGAAGCTGGGAGGAGTGGGAAAGAAGCAGAAACGCACATCTACTGATAGGATTGCCTGATTTTTCCCACTTACATTTAAGATATGATATTGAAAAGAATATTAAAAGACTGGCAGTGAGGAATGTTGCAGCATCAAACTCTGTCATTCTGTCAGTATTAATAAATACTTCCAGCACTGTGACCAGGTCTGGAGGTTTCTACTTGTTCGTCTTGTCCAGCTAGTACATAAGCTTTACAGCTTTTTTATAGCTTCTAATGTGCTACATCCTACTTGCTTGCAACTGTGTTTTCAATGAGACTCTGATGACAAATATGTGCTAGTCCATAATTTCTAATTTTAGGGGGTTAATACTGCTACATAGCTACAAATAAATAAATCACAGATAAAGCTCAGATCTAGACTGAAGAATGATACAAGTAAATATGTATTTCATCCTTTTTTTCCATGGTAAAATTGCTTTGTGTAATTTGCAAAAGTCTAATTTGGCTTTTAGCTTCTATGAAGACAAAAAGAAAAAGTGATTGTAGAGATGGTTATGCTACACAATACAGACAGTTTGCAATTTCAGGAAAGCTGGGGAAATTTTTAAAGACAGAATATAAAATGTGCAAAGAAGTGAGAGAAATCTTTCTTGTTCTTCTTTTGCGTGTATGTGTGTGTGTGTGTCTATGTATGTGTATATGTGTATAGCCTTCACTAAGAAATGGGCAAATCCTCCCGACAGGTCCTATTAGCTCAGTTATGCAAACATCATTTTTATTTGTGTGACTTTTAGAGCAGTCTCAATTCCTACACTATTAAGTGGCTGTTATCTGGTCCTGAAACAATTTTTTTTTTTTTTTTTTTTCATTTGAAGATCCTTGCAGAAATGCTGTGGAAGACTCAGATGACAGTCAAAAGCACAGCACCAAGCACTATCTACAAGTACATTCTTGTTTTTAATTTGGTGCCAGGGATAAAACAACCTCATTTTTTGTTTGGATTATCTATAGCCCACATTTTCATTACTTGCAGTCTCCAGAAATGGTTTTCTTCTCCAAACAAGAAGCAAAAGTCAAGGTAAAGTAAGAACAAACGCACAAATTTAAAGGAGGCACAATCTCTAGGGACTGTGCAAGAAGACTGCACAGACCTTCTGTAAACACATTTTACTTGGACAGGAAGCCAGGACTTTGCAAATGACAAAGAGCAAAGTTTTAAAGTTCAGGATGACATTTAGAAAGGGGAGGAAAAAAAAAAAAAGCAACTCATACAGTAAATGGTAATTTACTTCTTTCCTTTACATAGTTAACTAAAACAGAAAATTGCATCTAAAGCATCTGAGTTGTGATCAGCAGTTATTCTTAGTCAACTTCCAGGACAGTCTCATTTTCTCAGCTGGACTTCTACGCATGGTATGTCATTAGGGCTTTGATTTTGGTACTCAATGTTTGAATGAAAGATAGTCTCAAATTAGAAATTAAAAACAACTGCTAAAATATTCCCTGACTTTGCAGGAAAGGTGGTGTTCCCAGTATGTGCTCTAACCTCCACAGGCTGTGCTGAGGCTCTCCTGGAAAGGCCGTACGCCTGGAACACCACCAGAGACAGGCAGCCTATTTTCACAAGGCGAGATGTGTGCCAGGATGTAGAAGGCCACCCAGAGCCATATGGTTACAGACACCTTCTCATCAGCTTGGCTGCAGAGGCAGTCATGTTAGAAATCTGCATAAGCATCCCTGCCTTTGACTAAGGGGACTATTTGCCTGTGCTGTCTAAAACCTTGCCAGGCAATTCTGCAGTACTGACAATGTGTAGCATGCTCTTGTGCCTCACGCTAAGTCCCATGAGCCGTCTCATTCTTTTACAACAGAATTATGAGAAAAATGTGGCAATTCAAAAAGGATTTTCAAAAGGATGGTTTGCGTTTTTAAAGCAAGGTACTTAATGGGAAAGTCACTACGACCAACTTCTACCGCATGGAATTATGCAGGTTTGCAAAAAATATTAGAGGGATCCTTGACTCTGCCCTAGTCTCATTTTTATGTAACACATAAAAATCCCCTTTTCTTGAGCATCATAGCATTGATGGGATTCTCAGTTCCTTAATTATTTCCCACGGCGTGGGCTGCCAACTGTCTCACTAGCTAAATACTCCAGGCTGCAGGTAGAATGCTTAAATATAAAATGTCACAGGAGTAGAGGTGAAGGTCCTTCTGATACAAGACCAAAAGTCAAAAACTACTCTCAGTTTTTGTGTGGTAATATTCTACTGTTAGGGAGGACTTCTGCCTTCTGTTGCCATCTGTGCTGCTCACTTCATTGTTATGAATGGGGAGCTTTGATAAGGTTAGTTCCTATCTCTATGTTGGTTTACTCTTTTCAGACTCTGATGTCATGACACGATGGTGTCATGTTTAAACTTAAGGCACCATGGGGAAACACAGCTACAAGAGGTCAAAAAAACTTTGTCAAAGAATTTTTTATTTAAAAATAAAGACTATGGACATATTTTCAGTGCTCCACTGAAATCCACTTTTTTAAAGTCTGTATCTTAGATGGATGCTATCACTGGAGGATATCCAAGATAATGTTATTTCTCAGCACCTGCAGATCTGAGGGAGACTGGGAGCCAGATCTGAGCTCAAAGCTGGCTGAGAGGCAAGAGGAAAGCCAGGATGTGTAAAGACACACTTTTGAGAAAGAGGAATTTCAATACAACATGGTAAGACATTCAGATGGGACAAGACCTCTTTGCACGTACAGGCACACATCTTTGGTTTTGTACTTTGGCAGACATCACAGAATCACAGATCGGTAGGAATCAGAAGGGACCTCTGAAGACCATCTAGTCCACCCCCTGCTAAAGCAGGTTCCCTACAGGAGGTTGCAGAGGAGAACGTTCAGGCAGGGTTTGAATATCTGCAGAGAAGGAGACTCCTCAACTGCTGTGGGCAGCCTATTCCAGTGCTCTGTCACCCTCACAGTAAAATAGTTTATCCTCAGGTTCATCTGGAACTTCTTGTATTCCAGTTTGTGCCTACTGCCTCTTGTTCCATTACTGCACACCACTAAAAAGAGTCTGGCCCTACACACTTGACAGTTGCCCTTTAAATACTGATAAGTACTGTTAAGATCTCTCAGCCTTCTCTTCCCCAGGCTGAACAGTCCCAGGTCTCTCAGCCTTTCCTCATAGAGGAGATGCTCCAGGCTCCTTACCATCTGTGTGGCCCTCTACTGGACTCTCTCTAGAAGTTCCCTGCCTTTCTCGAACTAAGGAGCCCAGAATTGACACGGTACTCCAGACATGGCCTCACCAGGGCAGAACAGAGGGATCTGCTGGCCATGCTCTTTTAAAAATGCAACCCTAGATACCATTGACCTTCTTGGCCACAAGGGCACACTGCTGGCTTATGGCCAACCTACTGTTCACCAGCGCAACCAAGTGCTTCTCTGCAGAGCAGATCTCCGATGTCTTTTCTGCATCTTTCCTGCATGCAGTCGTATCTTATGGTCACAGACACAAAAAGGGATGAACCTGTTCTACAGGTCGTATTGAGCAGCCAGTAGTAACCACTTTGGGCAGAGCAAACCCTGTGCTGAGAGTGCTGCCCAAGGGGATGAAACAAGAACCTGCCTGGGGTTTGGTGGGGATCTTGAACCCCTTGGGAGCACCTCGTCAGCCCCCATGGCTCATTGTCCCCTTCTCCCTCTGTCTGCCTCTCTTTTGCTTTTCCCTCAGCAGCACCTTCACTTCCGTTAGCTGAACGCATTCAGAGAAAATCTACTCAGAAATACAGCCCCACAGAGAACGAAGCTCCCTGTGAGTCCGCTGGCACCTACAGCCCCCCACCCACTCACTGCCCATAACCTGCTTGGGATGCGAATCTTCCGAGGCCCCACATCTTTCTTCTCAATGGGTGCCTACCGAGCACCCGGCACAATAGGGCCATACCTCATCGCCACCAGGACAACAGCAAAACAAATGTAGTGACTGATAATGCTAAAACCTAACATCCTGAAACCTTCTCCGACCGCCCTCCCGGCGCTAACCCTAACACGAGGGAGCCTAAACCCAACGCATCATCAAACAGTACGCGGAGAAGTCGCAAGAAAGACGGTGCCGGCTGAGCGAAGGCTGCCAGCTCTCAAACCTTAACACGGACTATCCAGCAAGGCTGAAGCCGCGCAGCACGGCGGACCTTCCGGCACGGCGGCCAACATCCCACGCGACACGCGGGGATCGGGGGCTCCTCATCCCGTCCCGTCCGCCCGGCGTCGGCCCCGCGGGATCCAGGCACGGCATCTCGGGGCGGCGCCCCGCTCCCGGGGGCTCCCACACCGCCTCATCCCCCTCCCCCGCGGGCTGCGCGGAGCCGCGCCGCTGACTTACATGGGGACCTTGGGCGGGCGGCTCCCGGCGCGGCGGCACGTTCGTGCCCATGGCCGAGCCTCTCGCCGCCGGTGCTGCCGGTGCCAGGCCGAGGGAGTAGAAGGAACGGGAGAGGCGCCCTGAGCCGGGGGCCGCGGCTGAGCCCCAAGCACCGCCCCGAAGGGCGGGGAGGAGGGAGGGATGCGGGAGAGAGGGAGGGGTGCGGCAGTCAGCCCATCACCACTATGCCCAAGCACATTCACCTAACACCTTTATAGCACTACCACTTCAGTCAGCAAATCTGTGTCAGTTCTACTGAGCAGCTCCCACCCTGTGGTCGGATTTGTGCCCACACATATCCAAATCAGCAGTAGTGGCCATAACCATCACTGAAAGATTTTGTAACTCAGGACCCACATGCTGTGCTAATAACTGCTTTCATCCTCCTCCCATAGCCAGATAGTTTATGGTTTTGCATTTTTTGCCGCTGTGTTTCTGGCTGCTCATTTTACTCTATTACATACTTAAAAGCCAGGCAACTACAGCAAAAGGTTTCAAAAATGGACACTTGTAGAAAAAGAGCTTAAGGAGGTAGTTTGCTGTGAAAATTGTGTTTTTTTCCTTGCTCTCCACACACATAACTGGCACAACTATTATTTTTTTAAATGTGTTTTAAAGTAATTTTTTTTCTGTTGAGTTCTTTGTTTCTTCTGTGTCAGAAAGTTACCTTAAATTTTTCTGTCTGCAATCTGAACTGAAACCCATCCATGCTACACTCTGTTCTATTAAGTCACATACCTTTCCTTCACGTTTTTGCAGCTCATAGTGCTTCCCAGCTTTGAAACACCAACATATTTTCTTCCCTCAGAGCAGTATTATAAGTATGTATGTATTTCCATATGTACATAAATACACATAAGTCACTCTGACAGAAACGTCTCCTTCCTTAGTTCCTAAGGAAACTACAACAGATACAAAGAGCACAGTAACACTATTTCAAAGAGCGAAGAGCTGTGCATTTCTAACAGCAATGAACAAGAGCCTGCACGCAACTTTCCTAACAATCTGCACCAGCAGAGGTGATCCACTGTTGCTATCACTATTTCTGAAATGCACCACCCAGTGCCTCACTGCATGACATCTGCTGTTTGATCTCCATAAACTTTTAACAAGCACTGATAAACATCAATGGGTGCCTTTTTTTTTTTTTTTTTTTTCTGCATAGAGGAATTCCGTTCCACCCCTTTGCTTCAGACACCACTCTGTCAGAGTGCCCCTCTGCTGCCATTTCTCACATGGCAACAACATGTGATGGGATATTGGTGAGAAGGATCCACATCTACTGCCCTACCACCAACATCAGCTTCTGATGGCAGGGGTCATCATTACAAAATAGGAGGTATTACTTTCTGATGAGCCTTCGTATATGTAGGTATGTGTTTTTTTAAAGATTTGTCAGTTATGGGAGATTTCAGAGAGCAAACTGTATTCAAATTTCCCTGTATCAGATGCTTGGCTACTAATATTTCCCCAGTGGTAACAAAAAAGGGCTGTTAGAATTGGAGCACAAGGCTTTGTATTTTCCCTGTGACAGCACTACATAGAAAAAAAAAATGTAACAAAAAAACCCACCACACCTAAATGCCTATGAGCTTCCCCAGCCCCAACTCCCTTCTTACTGTACTTTTCCACCTTAGCAGACATTGGTCATCCTGCTTCTCCAGGCTTCAGTAATCACCCGTCTGGCATAGGACCTCTACTTCCTACTCTCCTGATGATTAATCTACTGCCAGAACAACTGGCCTTTGTTCTGGAGGGATAATAACGCAAACTCATTCATGCAACTTGCTTGTTCCTCTCATACTACGCTAGAAAGCTGTCAGTCTGCTAGGAGCTCTGTCTGTGAGAGTGCTTCCATTTTATCCTTACCTCCCCACATTATGCCTCTGATTGATTGGCCCTATTTGCTTCTCCTGAAACTTCACAGCAGCGGAAGCCACTGCTGGCCTGGTTGATCAGCTGGAACTCAGGTCAAAGCACCCCTGTTGTCTAGTAGCGAGAGAAGGGAGAAGCTTTGATTTTGTACAGTTACATGGGATATTAATATGCATACAGTGCTGTATGGGCAACACAGTGATGGCACTGGAGCTTCAAAAATTCATGCCTACCAGGGCATCTCCACATATTTCTCCTGGTCTTTCCTACCAGGACATAGGCAGCACCCTAATTTTCCTTGGGCTGTCAACACCTTACAGGTTCACCCCTTCTGAGGGATATGTGGCTCAGAGTCCTCTGGCCTGACCAAGTGGGGAGGCAAGAAGGGAACTGAATTTTTTGCAGCGTTTTTCTGCACCTGCACAGGAATCCAGAACCCCGAGCTGGTGGTGCAGGAAGCTGAGAGTAAACAGTGACTTCTCTGACCTCTTCTCCTTGCTTTGAGGCAAGGAGGAACAGGGAGAACTTTCTGAGCAAACTCTGATTAATCTTGCTACACCAGCTCTTCTTGTTCTACTCTCCCTATGTCCCTTTGTTTGCCTGTCAGCGGTTCCTGCTAAGATGGCATGCGAAAAAGATATACTCAGAAAAGAGAAGATACTTCTATGTAGTTCACTCAGGGTCTGTTACAAAAAGGCACTCCACAAACACTGCAGGAATTCAGTGTAACAGTGATGGCAGTAAAGTTGCTAAAGGAGAAAGGAAGTGTCAGTTTTTCCAGTATGGTAGAAAAAGAGGAGTTTTCACCAATCATTGCAGTGAAGGGCTGTGGACTCCTCCAGCCAAATGGGGCTCTCCACTGGCATTCTACAGCCCTCCTGGGGTTAGCCAGTTTTAGTGGATGAAGTAGAGATGAAGCAGATGGAAGCTGTGAGTAAGACTCTTTTCCTCCTCTATAGATAAAGCCTGGCCACCCAGGCTTGTCTTGTAAGAGTGGAAAAGGGATTTTGGGTGCACAACAGCAGGGACTCTGGATTGAGAGGGAGTGGAATGTCTCTATGCTTGCAAGTTTAATGAAAC
>NW_024968363.1:0-1034 GCF_019238085.1 Lagopus leucura
CGTTACCTGCCTGCGGCTCCCCGAGGCGCCCAGGTGCCGGCCCCTTCGCCTCCGCGCAAACTCCGCGCATGGGAACGCGCCCCGTCTTGCGCCGAGGGGAAGGATGCGAGAGGTGCCGCGTGTCCTCCGCCGCCAGGTTTTGGGCTTTGCTTCCTCGGAGGGAGGGAGGAAGGGTGGCTGCTGGGTCCTGGAGGAGCTGCGGGGCCGGACGTAGCGGGACGGGCAGCAGCGCGGGGAGCAGCGGGCGATGCGCGGAGAGCGGAGCGACCGAGCTGGGACAGCTCTGCCTTCCGCGCCGCATCCCCGCAGTCAGGGCATCTCTGATTGCCGTCAGTTTTTTATTTTTATCATTATTTAAACGAGAAGGGGTTGCCAATTGTGACCTATCCCGGCGGCTTTTTCCTCTCTGATTCTTCTTGCTCTTTTTTTTTTTTTTCCTCCCCCATCTGCTCATTTCCCACTTCCTCTCCGCCAACCAGCCCCCTCCTTCCCTCTTAAAAAAAAAAAAAAACGGCAGAAAGAAAAAAAAAAAAAATGTATAGTCAGGGCTTCCCAAATGCGCGCCCCCGACCTGGTGCCAAGCGCGCCCCCTCCATTTGTTCCCCTTCTTGAAGCTCATTTTCATGACGTGGAAAAGCCTGATCCAGGGCAGCACCGCGCACACACACACACACGCACCGCACACACCGCACACACACGGGAAGGAGCGCATCCGACACCGCCGCGCCCCGGCGCTCCCGCTCCGCGCTGCCCGGTGAAGGCGGCGGCTGAAGCCTGCAGCAGCAGCAGCAGCAGCCCCTCCGTTCCCTCCTCCATTGAGTGTGCCAAACAGCAGCTCTGCATCCTAAAGAAGATCATTGAGGGGCTCATTGCATTCCCAGCACGTCGCAGGCTCGGTTCTTTTTTTTTTTTTTTTTTTCTTTTGCCTCAGCTTCAGCAGGAGTGGAGAGAGGGAGAGAGGCAGAGGGAGAGGCTGAGGGAACAGCAAGCTTTAAACTCGGGCTTTTTCCTCCCCCCTTTCTCCTCCCTCCCCC
>NW_024968364.1:0-3108 GCF_019238085.1 Lagopus leucura
CACCCCCCCCCCCCCCCCCCCCCCCCCCGGACCATTTGCAGCCTGGTCCCAATGGGTGCCGCCCAGATTTTGGGCTCAGGCTTCTATTTTAGTGCTTCTTACACAATTTGGACACCGCGTGCTCAGCCTGCATCACCAGGGCACTCAGGCCATGGGTTTCCCCACCCTGGGGTGGGGGGGGGGAGGAATGAAGGAAGCCTTTTTAGCCCCCACCCTGCACGATCCTCCAAAAGATGTCACCGCGTCCCCTGTGACACCAGCCAGTCTGGATGCCCCCCCCCCCCCAATCCCTTCTCCCCCCCCTTCCCCTTTTTTTTCACACGAGCCCGAAGGGGGGGGGGGAAACCCACAGATCCCCGACCCTGCCAAGAAGGTGAGGAAAAACTCGGAGGAGGCGCCGGATTTGGGACGGGACGGATGGAAATGGGAACGTGTGTGTCACGCTGCCTCCTCTGGCCGCGCTCCCAGCCGCCCCCAACGCGCTTTAACCCACGCCAGCCGGGACGATCGCACCGAAGGCAACGGCGGGGACCCGGCGGGGCTCAGTTTGGGGAGAAATCCTGCTTTTTTTTTGTGCAGCGGTTCACACGGAGGTCAGCTATTTATCCTTCCCCGTTTTGGCTGGGGAGGGGGGTGGGAGGGGGGTGGGGAGAAGCAGCACGCAGGCGGGGTCGCGTCCGTCCCTCCTGGCCGGGCAGAGGAGGAGCGATCTGGTGTTGCAATTAATTCCTCCCTCGCCGGTGCCAGAATTGCAGCTGCGGAGCGGTTTTTATGCAGCTCATAACTCCTTTTAATGTACATCTGGCAGAATCCTCACATCCTGGGCTCGGCCCATCTGGGAGCCTCTTTTCCTCTCTCAATCTCCTATCCAGAGCCTGAATCCTCAGCGCTGAGCAGGAGGAGCTCCTTCCTCCCGTCTCCTCGCTAGGATTTAACCTCCCTTCGCCTGGGGCTCCCGTTTATTTTCCCCACAGAACCGCATTAAAACCCTTTTTTGCCCAATTTTTGGGGGGGGTTTCGCTCTGATCAACGCCTCCCAGGGAGAACCAGGCCTCACTGCTGACTTCATCCCCTCTTTTCCTCTCCTCAGCATCCCCCAATTCGCACCCTGTGCTGCACAGCAGAACCTCTTCCCCCCTTTCTCCCACCTCTCCCTGCAGCCCCACAGGTGGAAATCCGACCCGATCCCTCCCTGCTCCTTAAGGGTTAAAGAGGAATTTCTCCAGCTTTGTGCCTCGCTTGTTTCAAAAGCATCTGACTGCTTCGGATTTGCTTGACATCTCTCCCCTGTGGGTTTGTAGGTTTTTTTTTGCAGAGCAGTTTCGTGTGTGCTTTGAACCGTGCCAAATAACGGCGTTGCAACACTTGCCGAGAGTTTTGCTCGCAGGGTGGATCCCAGCCGGGTAAGGTTGGAGGAATGGGTTTATTTTTATCAGGGAAATGAATGGTAAAACACAGGCGTTCCCCTCTTCCCCCCCCCTCTCTCCTCACCTTCCTTTCTCCACCTATTTTGCCCCATTGAAAGCAATTGTGGATCCTCACCTCAGAGCAGCGATGCTGGGGGGGGGGAGCTGCAGCCCTCGACGTGCAGCGAGGCTCCCAAAAACCCCCATGGGCGCCCTGGGGTGCTTTGAATCCCCCGTGTGTGGGGTGCTTGCTTGTCTGCCACCCCTCAGCAAACCCCAGGGCTGCTCCCCACACGGCCTTGGTGAAGCTGTGGGGCAGCAGCACGCGGTGACTTTGCTTTCTGCTTTGACACCCGGCAGCAAAGCAGCGGTTGCCGGTTTCCTCCCGCACGTGCAGGGGAAAATTGAAGCTTCCCTCTGCTCCTCTCAGCAAAGCCTCTGCTCCTCGGCCACCACTTTGTGCTGCTTCTGGCAGAGCCGTCGGAGAGTCGGATTTTCCTTTGGCCTGGGCCGAAGCCAAGGAGGGCATGAGGAGGTAGGGAGGAAAACGGGCTGGGTTTTGGATAGCGAGCATCACTGCCTGCTCCCAGCACGCAGGCAGAGGCTCTGCAGCTCCCATCTGGGTCCCTCCAGGGTGTGAGAAGCCGTTTGCAGGGTGATGGCTGTGAGCTGGGAGCTGCATGCGAGGGGGGGGGGGGGGTTTCCTGCATTCAGGCCGGATGTTTTTCCCAATGCATGGAGGAAATGAGGGGCTGGGCTGCCACACCGGGCTCAGAAACGCAGATCTCTGCCACCCTCATCGTCCTCTGTGCTTTGTGAGCACCTGTGGGGAGCAGACGGAGCCTGCTGCGCCTTGGGCAAAACGTGGCACTGCAAGCAACCTCATCTGTGCTCTGTTTCGGGGTGATTTCCTGCCTGTTTGGTGTCACCTTGCTGTTCCCCAACCCCCATAACTCTAACCCTCACCCCAAGCACTTCAACCATTCCTCCCTGTTCCCTTCCATAGGCTGCTGAAACGCCACGTGTGCCACAAGCAGAGGCACCCGACCTGCGCCGAGGGGACGTCAGCTGAGCCCCCCCACCCAAAAGGTGCCAGCGACCCCCTGGAGATGTGAGCAGTGAGTACCTGGCCACGCTGGCAGTGCAGTTTGAGCTCCTCTGCACGACACCCATTAAAAATTCCCATTAAGTCACATCAGCTCCCTGCTGTGATTCACCGCCGTCCGGCCCGATGAAGGCGGATGGAGCAGGGGGGGGGGGGTTGGGGAGGAGAGAAAAATCAACCAACAAATTCCCCATCAAACTGCTTCTGAAAGAGGCAGGAAGAGGAGGAAGGCAGCGTCTGGCACTTGTAGGCAAATGGCAGCAAAGAGGCCCCAGGCCATAAAGCGGCTCCGGCTGCCCTGGCTGAAAGGCTGGCAGCGCTTTGAAGTCAGCTGGGTGTGAGATGCATCTCCCGCAGGTTCCGCGTCTGTTCGGCACCCGGGGAGGCGTGAAGCCTCAGCCCCGGGGGATTCCCCGAAGGATTCGCTCCTTCTGCGCCTCCTTGGGGGAGTTTTGGCACTTTGGCTTTCGGTTCAGACGGGTTGGGAAGGGATGCCGGCACCGGGCGGCTCGGCAGCTCTACCTGCCCCCCTCGTCCTGCTGCCAAAATCGGGGCTGAGCGCTGCAGCAGAGCGGGGAGCAGCTTCCTTCCTCCTGC